>NW_009205876.1:0-2979 GCF_000690835.1 Fulmarus glacialis | reverse complement strand
GTGGTGGGACATTCAAACATTGGGATACAAATTTAGCAAAGGCCACCTGATTAGTCAACACCAGGGGATCTAGCTCAATCAAAACTTTTACGTACTGTAGATGGGGATAAAGTCCCTGTAGTGCATATAAAAAATATGCTGGGAAAGTCTTGGTTAGTCCCACCTCAGACAAAGAAAAACCCATTCATATGATTGCTTTTGCTCAAGGACCTGGGTGCGCTTGGTGAGTAATGCAAAAGGATGGGGAAGTCCAATGTGTACCTCAAGGAGATTTGATTTTGGGTGAAAATAGCCAATGATCTTGCACTTGCGTCTTGCTGAGACAAGGTGTGTGCTCTAGATGTGGAAACATAGTGCTTACTGGACAGGAGTGGCTTGGCTGCTGCAGATGGAAAGGCATTCCTTGCCTGACACCTCACCACAGACAGACTTCTTGGGGAAAGGGCATGGGGTCCTGGTCTCAGCAGCTCCTCCACATGATTTCAGATCACTTCTGAACACCTCACCCCGCGTCTCTAAGGGTCAGAAGCCAGGCAGACCTGATAGTCATTTCATTCCTGCCTGGGGAATGATCCCACAACTCTTGGGACATCATTTGATTTTTCCTGGTTTCATCAGACAGGGAAGGGGCAATGCTGCCTTTCTTGTTCACAGTGTGATTTAGTCTGTATTTTAGTGACATGAGGGACAAAACAAAGGGAATAACTAATTCATTACTTCATAATGTAGCAATGTTTGGCTATACTGACCTCATGCAAACATGTTGGATGGTATTGGATCTCTTTCAATTAAGCCAGGTTTGGTTGTACTCTTGCCAGAAGAGAAAAGAGGCAAGGTGTATTGCTTGACCCAAGCAGATGAAGAGTGGGGACTCCTTCACATCTCCAGCTGCTCCACTTTCCAGACTTAAAGAAGGATAAAGAAATTATGATAAAATTTCCTGACCATTCAGGTGCTTTCTGGAAAGGAGTTTTCTTTAACTTTTCCTACCAGATAGTGTCCCAAACTAAATGCTAACTGTGTGATACTACTCACGTGGCCGGGTCCTGCGCTTCGGCCACAACAACCCCATGCAATGCTACAGGCTTGGGGAAGAGTGGCTGGAAAGCTGCCCAGAGGAAAAGGACCTGGGGGTGCTGGTTGACAGCCAGCTGAACATGAGCCAGCAGTGGGCCCAGGTGGCCAAGAAGGCCAATGGCATCCTGGCCTGTATCAGAAATAGTGTGGCCAGCAGGAGTAGGGAGGTGATCGTGTCCCTGTACTCGGCCCTGGTGAGGCCGTACCTCGTTTGGCGCCCCTAATTCCAAGAAGGATGTTGAGGTGCTGGAGCGTGTCCAGAGAAGGGCAACAAAGCTGGTGAAGGGCCTGGAGTACAAGTCTTATGGTTGGACTCGATGATCTTAGAAGTCTTTTCCAACCTTAATGATTCTATGATTCTATGAAAACTGCCATTAGGAGGGAAAGAAATGAAGCTGAAGCAAGATGTCAAAGAAAACCAAATGAAATAATTTCCTTATGTTATCTTCACAGATATCTGATTGTTACTGTATTTTAGCTTCATATGAAATTATGATTACTTCTGTCCGATATGTGGCAACTCACTACTCTGTCACTACTACCTTCCCTGAGACAGGCCCAACAGGCAGACAGAACGCATGATACGGAGGATTCCCTATCCTCTCTCCACCTGGCTGAACACAGTGACTTAAGGGATAGGGGGCAATGGCAACAAGTTCCTGCCCAGTGCAGCAGGTGCGTCTCCTCTGTGACCACCCCGCCTCCTCTGGTGCCCTTGAAAAATAGGTATGAGGCTTCTCCAGTGGACCAAACAATAACAAGGACGATGGTTAATCTAGCTTGGAGGTGTTGCCGAGGTTAAGTCGGCCTACGCCCTGTGTTAAGTCGGCCTACACCCTGCATCAAAACTGCTTCCATTAAAAAAAAAAAGATGGGTCATTGTCAGAGGAGACTCCCTTCTGAAGGGAACAGAAGGCCCGATATGCAGACTGGACCCACTTCTTAGGGAAGTCTGCTGCCTCCCTGGGGCCTGGGTTAAAGATGTGAAGACAAAACTTCCTACACTGGTATGGCCCTCATATTATTTTCCATTATTGATTTTTCAGGTAGGCAGTAATGAAGTTGCAACAAGAAGTGCAAGGGCAATGAAGAGAGACTTCAGGGCCTTGGGGTGACTGGTTAGGGGATCGGGAGCTCAAGAAGTGTTCTCCTCTATCCTTCCAGTTGCAGGGAATGATGAGGGAAGAAACAGGAAGAGCCAGCAGATCAATACCTGGTTCAGAGCCTGGTGTCACCAGCAGAATTTGGGGGTTTTTGATCATGGATTGGTCTACATGACACCAGGCCTGCCAGCAACACACAAGGCACAGCAGTCTCAAAGGGGGAAAAGGCTCTTTGCACAGGAGTTAGCAGGGCTCACTGAAAGATATTTAAACCAGATTTTAACGGGGAAAGGGATAAAACCAGTCAATGTTTGAGGGAGTGTGCTAGCGAGGTCCTTTGGTTTGCGGTCTTAGTGGAGGTAGGGGATGCAGATCCATACGGCAGCAAAGACGCAAGGGTTATTGATGTGTTAGAAACCACAGAAGCACCTGAGAATGTAGGTATTAGGGCTTCTCTCCGCAAAAAGATGGCAGGATCAATAGCCCAGTTCAAGTGCACCTACACCAATGCACGCAGCATGGGCAACAAGCAGGAGGAGCTGGAAGATATTAGGCAGCAGGAAAACTGTGATATCGGTGGCATCATGGAAACTCGCACAACTGTAGTGCTGCAATGGATAGCTAGAAACTCTTCAGAAGGGATAGGCAAGGAAGGAGAGGCAGTGGGGCAGCCATGTATCTTAGGGAGTGTTTTGACTGTCTAAAGCTTAATGATGGTGACGATGGGGTTGAGTGTTCATGGGTAAGAATTGGGGGAAAGCCAACAAGGAAGATATCATGATGGGAGTCTGTTATAGAC
>NW_009205875.1:0-14726 GCF_000690835.1 Fulmarus glacialis | reverse complement strand
ACATCATGCTCAGTATAAAAACCGGGGTGGGGGGCCTCGCCCCCCCGTTCGTGACATGCGGTTGGCAAGCAGTTGCATTGTGCATCGCCTGCTTTGTATATTCTGTTATCGTTGTTGTTCTCATTGTTATTATTACTGTTCTACTTCGTTTTATTTCAATTATTAAACTGTTTTTATCTCAACCCGGGAGCTTTCCTACTTGTGCCCTCCCGATTCTCTCCCCCACCCCACCGGAGCGGGGGGTGAGCGAGCAGCTGCTTGGGGTTTATTTGCTGGCAGGGGTTAAACCGCGACAGTGGGACATATTGCAGATATCAGATTTTCTGCTTTTTTGATCCATTCAAAATTTGAAGCTGATTTTAACCAGCTATTGTTTTCTATTATATTACAAGTATCGACTATTGGAATGCTGCTTTAAATATCACTCCTTATTCTTCAGTATGAAAATGTGGGGACACATGATTAATCATACATGTTCAAAACTAGAAAGCCCAAAACTTGATGCGTCTTACAGCATTTCATAGCAACTATGGGTATTTTACTCTCTACTTCAAAATACAAATATTTTGGATGTTATCTTTTTCCCTATTCAAATCCAATTAAATAATGTGACAGCTACTCAGCACCCATGTTCTGCAATTACATGCAATTGCTACGGGTGAGCAATTTTTCAGAGTGGAAAGGGTTGTACACTGTTGTACAAACATCTAATATTCAGTGAAGAGTTGTCTTTCTTACGGAAAAATATTTCACAATATCCTTTAACATAAATATTAGGTTTTATTATTTCAGTTCCCTGTCAGACAGCTGTTGCCTAAGTTTGAAATGAAAGAAAATGAAATAAACACTACTTTTTTTTTTTTTTACCCTAGTCTTATTTTTCTACCTGTCTGCAACATTATTCAAAATGAACGAGTATGATGGTTGTTCCCTTTGATTACTTTTTTTTTTTAAATTCTGTGAATTCTATGCAAGGACAGATTATTTGTCTGTGTTTCACTTGTACTTTATGGTCAATGATTCTGATCCAGGAGACTTCGAGACCTCTGGAAATTTCTTTGCTGACCTAAGTAGATTTTTGGATCACCTTGATACCATCATTATTTCAGGAATACTATTATAAGAAACACAGGTTTACTGTAACTAGATCACTGTTCTAAAAAGAATTGCCTCATCTGAGTATTTGTAAGCTGATATCACACCTTTTGTAGCACCATGATTGGAGGCTAATACAGCTAATATTTCCTAATTAGCTAATAATTTTTTTCCCCACAAGTGCAATCACTTTTAGTACTGAGCATTTTATTCATAGGAAAACATTTCCTCAAATAATCCACCTCCCATCTCACTCTCCAAAGCTTACACAAAAACAGTATTTTGTAACAGATAAGGAGCTACAAAGTGGAAATCATGAAAAGAGTTCACACCTTTGTTTTTGGTAAGCTGGAGAGTTCTTCAAAATTATTCACAAATCTGGGCCAACACTTTCCACTCACCAATACTTAAAAAACAAAACAAAACAAAAACAAAACCCAAAACCATAAAACTCAAAAAGAATCAATTCAACACCACCTTAAAAAGCCATTTTTAGTGCACTCCTATTTCAAAGTCAATACCAAGTCTTCCTCTTTTTTCAAATAAGTAGGATGGAGAAAAAAATCAACCTCCTGAACCAAAACCAACAAGTAACTTCAATTAACTTCCTTCAAATAAGGGCAAACCTATGAGATTAACTGTTTGAAATAATCTGTTCATTTTGAACTTAAGTAATTTATTACTTTTGGGTTATTTATTACTTATTTAGAGGTTTTTTGCTCCTGCTATACTTCTCCAACAATGTTTTAGCTGTATAGTTTCTAGCACTGAGTTAGTAACTGCGCTAGTTGACAAGAACAATAGTCTTCTCATGACTTTTCTATTACTGTTTTTTAACAAGCTATCTATCCTGACTTTTCCCCCTATTCCATTTGCTGGATTGTATCTTTAGATGGATATCCAACTTTTTTGCAAAAGGGCTATACAGATAACCTGCACAATCCTACACTGGCCAGGTTTACATTCAGTTAAAATTTATATATTAAAATAGTGACAGATATTTGCCTAACACACTTTCCTGGGAAAACTACTTATACGATGTTTTCCAACGTAATCTGCACCATAGTTTATACTACTTTGTTAAGGTCAAACCAAAATAACAGGAGGAAATATTTAGTAAATTCTACAGAATATAATAATTAAAGCCTTTACTGGCTTTTTTTATAATATGCACCAGTAGTATATTGAGGGAAACTCAAGTAATCTGTCCTCGTGTAGAATTAAAAAAAAAAAGTTTTAAAAAAATAGCTAAGCAAAGGTAGAGAGAAGTGTTCATTTTGAATAATGTTACAGACAGGTAGAAAAATATAATTATGTGGTGAATAAGACTAAGTAAAAAAAAAAAAAAAAGACGAAGAATAACAGTGTTTCCTAAGAAAGAAAATTAAAATAAATAATAGCATGCAATATTTAAATTTACTATACTACAAGGACTTTAGCAGACAAATATCCTAATTAAATGTACATTTTAAGAATTTCCTCCCTCCCCAATATACTGGAAATAGGCCATCTAAAGAAGAAAATACCCACACATGCAGAGTGGGCCATTGCATAAGAGAGAACTGGACACCAGATGTTTCTGTTCCATCAGGAAACAGTCAAAGCTACACACATCAAAGTTGTACACTTTTTAAAAAAATTTCAATAATACAGGCCCAATAGCCTTAACAAAAAATAAGATTATTGTATTATGATCTATTAGGTGTTCAAATTCACATCAATTAACTAAAATCCTATGCCACTGAAGCAGCAACATTCCTCAAGTAAGCTCTAAATTCTGTAATTGCCAAGGATCAGAAAACTCACATACAGGTGAGCTACAAATTTATTTTAAGGTCTTATTTTTATTTTAATCTTTTACAAGACAGAAAGGAACTATTAAGAAAAATCCATTTGTGTTAGCCATACATTTGCAAAAGGGGTTATGCATACATTACAGTATGCTACAATTACTTAACTGAATGGCAATTCTTCCAACACGGCATTTCCCCATTTTCCGACATTGTACGTAATCTGTTGGTTTGCTATTTCTAACAGTAGCATTGCCAGTAGCACTAAGATGTATAAAATGGCAGGGTCATCCAGAGCAAGTTCCTCTTGTTATAAAAAGATGTGGGTACTTACAAACTAGAGACGCACAACTGCAAAATAGCTGAGAAGGAAGACACTTGTCATGTCCTTGTCCTGTCATAAGGACACAAATGTGTCTTTGAGAGTTTCATGACTTTAGATATTTTCCTTAAAATCTTAGGTTTTGGAATCATCTTACAATGGACCAAACTTCTGCTTTCTTTTCTACCAAATTTCTAACCTCTGTGTTTGGAAAGTGTGGTTTAAGAGTATGAAACTTTTCAGGTGGAAAACAAGGTCACCCCCGTAAATTCACTTAAATCTCTCCTTAAATCTACTTCTTTCATGATATATCCGGAAAACATCGTTCCATGGAGATTAAGAAGTCATTAACCTTTTTTTTAAAGTTAAGGAACCAATACATTAATGCAAGTGATTGCCAAAGATCACCCAAGAGCACCGCAGGAGAGCTAGGAACTAAATCTCTGAATCTCAAAAATCTTAACCATATGACTGACAATCCTATCATAATTAAGGCAGATATTGCATGCCTCTTATGTGGATTAGCAAAGGTCAAGGAACAATGTCATTAGTAAATGAAAATGATATTGTGATATCTTGCTTTCCTCACCAGGAAAATGCATACACAAAAGTCACTCAGAGGCATCTTTCCAGATACAGGTTCAAACATGAGGAGTCCACATTCTTCTCAGTAACCAAAGACCAGAGAGGCTCTGGGCACTTGGTGGAAAGCAGAAGCATGCAGATTGATAAGGATGTAGGACATGTAAACACTGACACTTTTTGTTTCTTATAAGCATTTCTTTCAGCTCTACAGGGTGAAGCATATGAAAGGTCATAAATCAAGTCCAAAAAGCAAAAGGCAGTTGCTGCAGTTCAGAAAGCAAAGGATATTGTTTGAATCGAAGTACCTGGATCAGCATTCAAATGAAGCTGTTTTCTAAATCAAATAACAGATGCTTTATTTCTTTTTCTTTTCAGATAAAGGAACTACTCCACTTCGATGTCAAGTTCATCCAAAGGTATATGACTGAAAAAGCAGAATAACTAACTTACTTCCCAAACTTAACATAAAAATACCAGTTTCAAATGGAAGTATGAGATGTAATCGTCCAAGGAACTTAAAGGACCTGGGAACTAGAAGTAATTAGGTCAATTCACAGCCTACCAATAGTATTTTCTTTTTTTAATAAATTGGTCTTGAATGCAAAAGGTCTTGACAAACTTACTTTTTCTAACACATCCCCAGCACACATGCTAATGCTGTTTATTTAATGAATAAAAAAACCTTCAATTATGTTTTCTACCAAAACAGTATTTGACAGAATAATGAATATATATATACACTTTTATTTAGTTAAAAAAAAGTTTCATTCCCTATATACTAATGTAATTAATACAAAGTCTAAGTATACATTTATCTAGATAAACATTTAATTATATATGCAACAATATAGTAATTTAATCAACTATTCTTTATTTTATGAAACAGATAAAAAACATAAATATGAAACAACTTTATAATCAATTACTTCAATCAAGTTTTTCTGTTTGCAGAATTAATATTGCAGTTGTTACATTTTTATATAAAGTAATCCACCCACTTTTATGAGAAATGAAAAATGGGTACTTTGTAGGCAATATAAATCCTGAATTTAATTCTCTATGCGCTAAAACTTATGAGAAGGGTTTAATAAAAAGCAGTATGCATAACACCAGCTCAGTGACATTGAATAAGAATTAAACAAGAAATGCTTATCCAAAATGCAAGAATAAAATTCTACACTTTCGTGCTTTGTCCACACAGGCTATTCTTGCTCATGTACTGAATACATACAGTATTTTAAATGGTCTGTCTATCCAATGCAAAATGAGTATGATTAATGGCTAATTGCTCTTTCTTGTTTGCTATCCTTCGCATGCTATGATATCAGAGTTCCACAAGGGCAACCGTAGTGGGCTGGCCAAAAAGCCTGGAGGGGAAAATTAAATCCCCTTCTTAAGTAGCAGACTAGCAGTCTCCTCCAACAAAGGCTTTCCTTCCCTTGGTGGTAATGTGATTCATTTTCCTATAAAGAAGAAGGCTGGTATTTCAATGCGTAAAGACAGCCATTACTGTGACATTTAACAAGCCTGAAACCTCTGGCTTTCTTGCTAACCTAGATCTGCCTTAAGGCTATCAGAGACAAAAGAGGCCTTCTCCTCCAGCAAGCATCAAAGACCTAATAAAAATCCAAGAACGAGTAGGCAGTCAGCTTCTGTGTCAGAAATGCAAAATAAAAATATAATATATGCAAATTTGAGGCATGCAAAAAATCATGGAACATTGCTTGTGTGTACAGTTGTACTCATAAAACCTGTAATGCACTTTTTGAATTATTCAGCAAGAAGAGGCTGAAAAGCAGCAAAGCAGCTTATTATGTTTGCTTTGCTTCATAGACTATTAGGTGGACAAAAAGAAAAAGGAATTTAGTTACGCTTGCTTATCTCCTAACCTTATAAACTTGGGATTAACAGATCAAAGGAGGATTTGGTTCAGTTGATAGAAAATGGAGCTCTTTTATAGCTGTTTGGTCTCCCTGTCCCTTATGATCAAATGAGCTTAAGCAATTGATAAAATAAATGGAGTTTTGAATTCATGTGTTTTAGTTTATACATTTAATATTTGTTGTATTGCATTGTACCTTCGTACGCAAAATTAAAAAACAAGTAAAAGAAGATTAAACGTTGCACATCAGATTTTTTTGTACTCTGCACATGCCCTAATAGTGGAATCCAAAGTACAAACACAAGGTACTGTGCTGATATAATTTAGTTCGCTTCATGATTTTATGAGGTACGTGGGGCATCCCATATACTACATGTATAAAATATTTCCGATGCTTCATTGTCTGATCTTGCCATCAGCCTGAAAATTAACCCACATCTTATCTCCACCTTGTGGTGGTGTACAACACCTGGATGCAGAAATGGAAACATCTTGTGTCTCAGTGGTTCAGGCACACTTCGCTCCACGCAGCACTGACATAAGACAGCTGCCTATAGGTCACTATAGATGACAGGGCATGATGCTGCCTCTTTCCAGCATTTCAAATTACAATTGTAATACACCAAAAAGCGACCTTATGATGTCAAAGATGACGGTCGTCTTTTATCCATTCACCAACAGCTCTGTTATTTTGCACTGGACTGGAGATGGCTGTATTTCTGTGTCAAGATCTGAATGACTTAAAAATAGTTTCACCTTTTAAAGAACCGTACATATTCATTGTGAATCAAAATTAAATTACACATGCCTTTGAAAGCTGAGGTGAACCCATTTAGCTATGAATTACCAGAAGATATGTATCATTTCATTAAAGAAAATATCATCCCAATCACATGTAAAATTATTTTTCCATGTCAATTAGGCTACACAATTTCCAGTTACAAAGTACCACCTATAAAGATGAATTAAGTAACTTGCCTTACTTCTTTTTCTGTAATGGTTACTCACATTGGAAATGCATGTTTTGACTGCAACTTTAGCACAAAGTTATAACTCTGTTACTACAAACTGTCACCTATAGGATATTTGAATGTGAATTGCACAAACTATCCCCCGGCGTGTTTAGTTAATGTAATAACTCACAGGACTTTCAAACTGCAAATTGAGGATTGTTAATAATAGTAAAACAGCTAAAAAATATGGAATACCAATGTCTTATTTATTCCTCAAGACTTCAGCATCAATTATCATTTTTGGGTGTTTCTACTGTATAATACTTTTGTTCAGAGACATTGAAACCAAGCCAGAACCATTTAAAAACTAGGACAGGAAGAACCTCTAAGAGATTTTGTAAGATGAAATTTATTCTGGCATAGAGTTTCTTAATGATAGATTTACCGAAGTCATTTAATAACATATAAGGGAAAGGAGGCAGATGAAGCTCTTTTTATGGTGGGAAATCAGTAAAGTATCAAGAACAGATAAAGCAGAAATTCTGTGACTGACCCTTCTTTGGTTAGCTCTTCATAACTAATGGAGAGGCTCTCATCATAGCTGAGTTAGTGGCTGACTTAGATTGAGGTTTATCCCAAGTAACATCTAAATCAGTGACTGAGGAGAGAATGGCCACCGTGTTCTAACTGAGCCAGAGACCAAAGAGTGAAATCAGAATGGTGTAACATTACTGAGTTGACAGATAGAACTGATAAGATCTCAGACACTGAGATTGGAATGAAAACCTTTCCAGGTCCTTTGTATATATGTAAATTAGGCACACCCCCTTTTTTTCCTGCAGCTTAGTTCAACAGTCGCAGAATCAAGGGAAAAATTAAAAACTTCTGCAATACAAATCTGCCGGAGCTAGCAGATCCAAAATCTGTGGATCTGATGACATCTATATCAGATTTACTTTTCCTGTGATGGATTTCAATCGGCACGTATTAGACTTATTGTTTATGCAATATAATTTTGCACTGCATGTTTGCTGGCACCATTTGCTCAGGATCTCAAGAGAAAAGGAGGGGAAAAGGAAAAGGAGAAGAAAAAGAAAAGGAGAAAAGGAGGGTAAAAACAAAAGGAGAAAGCTTAGCAATGCATAGAAAAAGGCAGTATCTAATTTGTAAGTCTGAGTACCAGAAAGCCAAGAATGTTTTTCCTAGCTACAGAATTATCTTAAATAAGAGAATAAAAGGTTACATCCTAAACCATACAATTTTTCAGAAATTACATATTCCTTATCCATTTAGGTCTAACATTACAAAGAACAAATAAACAATATGAGTTGGCTACAGATCACGTCATTTCATTCAAATGACAGAATATCATTTGGTTTTGTTGGAAATATAACAAACGACAGCCAAGCAATTCTCTGGCTACAGCATAGATCTACGTACAATTTCACTAAACAAATTAAATAGACACTGGGGGGATAAAACACTATGTTAGTGTGTTGTATTACAAAGGTAAAAGATAACACTTGCAATTTGTTTGGCTCAAGAAGACATACCAAACGTATTGCAAAAATATCTTCAGGATAACTGGTCCCAAAAATTACTCTATAAAAACTTGGTATTTGTGATCCAAGAAGAAAATAGAAATAATTTTATTTAGCAATGCTATTTGGTAACACCTAAACATATCAAAGACCAATAGAGGACTAGATTTCATTTTCTGA
This sequence comes from Fulmarus glacialis, assembly GCF_000690835.1. Classification (NCBI taxonomy): domain Eukaryota; kingdom Metazoa; phylum Chordata; class Aves; order Procellariiformes; family Procellariidae; genus Fulmarus; species Fulmarus glacialis. The sequence continues at coordinate 6,378 of NW_009205875.1, read as the reverse complement.
ATGGTTTAAAAGAAATACAGAAGGTAAAGGTATAGTTAGATTCTGTAGCACCTCATGGTGTCTTTTAAGAAGTTTTTATTTACCACCACAGGAATTTTTTCAAGTTCTTTAATTCAACGTATTATTATTTAATTCATGTTAAAAAACAAGTACTCTGTAAGAAACAAATGCTGAAGAAGTTGAAGAAATGTAGACCCATGACTGCACAATACCTTATCTGTCTTATCATAATTCCACAACGTTGCTGTAGCTGTGCTATTCAAAAATACTAGTGAGGCAAAGTTAATGAAGAGAGATAATATATGTTACTAAAGACACAGGTTGAAGGGGAAGTCCTAGGGACAGAAGCATTTCTCCTCAGAAGTTTTTTGTTGAACCACGAACTAAAGAGGTAATATATGTTACTAAAGACACGGGTTGAGGGGGAAGTTCTAGGGACAGAAGCATTTCTCCTCAGAAGTTTTTTGTTGAACCACTAACAAAAGCAAATGATAATCTGCCACCTGACAAAAAGGGCACCAAACTCAAACTAATCCATATCATATATTTGTTTTATGTAAAGCATAGCTAAATGAGTAACAAAGATAAGTACCTGACAGCTTGTACTCTGAGCTGTCAAAGTTCATATTGATCTAAATACAAAAGCAACAAAAACAAAAACCAGTCACAGATTTTTAGTAATCTCCTTCAAAAAAATAATCAGTAAAATTGCTTTTTATCTATTCTTGGTGAATTTTCCTATAGCATTAGAGGATAACTCATTATGTGACCCTTGTACTACTCTGTCTTTCAACTGGTGTTGCCTCTAATTCATTTAACACATGCCATTGCTATCATTTAGCCTTCCCAAGTAAAGGTCAGGAGCACCTAATACAGAACCTCCCTGCCATTACCAGGGAGTATCAGTGCTCTGCTCTGTCTCCTTCATAGTGCCTGCTGCTTCACGTTGTCTTTAAATACTGTGTAAGACTGTTAGTTATCTACAAGTCTCAGGCAGAAAGCTTTGGGAGGTTTTATTGTTATAACCAAACACTGGAGTCCCATGTGGTGTAAAGTCCTATTATTACTTGTAGTGTAGGGTCTTAAATTGAAAATATGTGCACTTAGAAAGTGGCAAGTTTTGCTATTTTATAATTCAGTGTAATTCTGTAGGTACATTAAGAACTGCTAGTACTAGTTTTCCTTAGAATCCAAAAGGTCTAATTATGGTTTCTGCAAAGTGATCTCAATTTCCCTCTGCTGATGGACCCTCCATTTTATATTGAGTTGGGTTCTTTGCTAAGTGCATTTCCCTTTGCCACTTAAATCTCAACCTGTCATAAACCTAAGACCTCAGCTGTGGGATAAATGCATCCTGTGTTCTAGATATTATCATTGCCATTTTACAGACCAGTAAGCTGATTCAAAGGAGCTATATGATGAATCCATGGACAACCAAAAGTTGTGATTGAAGTAAAAACACCTCCCTATTCACAAAGGCACCCTTTTGATCATGTGTAAACAACACTAATTTTAAATACTAGATCAAGCCATATTGTGCTATATATAAAGTTCATCCAATACACAGACTCTTACACAGTTACACTACATAAATATTTTCTGCAGTAGTGCTAACTTATTTGGTTGTTACTCCAAACATGACAGTTCTGTACACTGAAGCATGCAGTATCAATATGTAACAATCTAAAACATTATAAGAAGTTTCAACTATACTTTAGTACTCTCTGAATGATTACGCAATGGCTAATTGCTTCATAACAGAACTTATAGAATTTTACTGCAATGAAAGAACTGCAAACCTGTGGTGAAAAAACAACAGGCACATACATAGAATAAATGATATCTATTTTCTTAATATCTGGTTTTCACTCTAAAGTTATTGCCAAGAACAGACACACACCACACATTTTATATCCTACAGTTAAAGTTCTTAGAAGTATTATTAGTTGCTTTCTTTGGCAATGCAACAAAATATACCTCCAATGTTCAGGTAACTGGATATGGTATTAGTCGAAGCAATTTGCTGAACACAGGCTTTTGTGCTCAAAATATGTTACAGAACTCCACTGTATCACTAATAAATACTATAGCTAAAAGTCATCAGGGAAAGAAAGGGAGAGTCTACACGTGTGAGAGTTAAGTAAAAGAGAAAGTCTGGTTTTATTTTTAAATTCTTCATGTGTGGAAAAATCTTCATGTTCAAGAATTTCAATCTGAAAAATTTTGTTTTAATTATGAAAAAACTGTTACTCAACTAAATATTCTTATAAACACTCCTCTGTGAATGCCTTCAGGAAAGACTGTGAATATCATTCCCTTGTGAATAGTTTCACTTACATACAAAGTAAGGCAGGAAACAGTAACAAGGAGGAAGGAAAATTGAGCAAGACCACTTTACTGCTTGTTACTAGAATGTAGTGTAAAAGGATTGCAAGACTAAGGGGATCTTGAGAATTAAGTTATTTCCCATAAAATTCCATGGCAAAAAGGACACTTGTGCAGGTGGAGCCTGCTTGTTCTCCTCCTCTGTAGAATTCAGTCTTTGCCAGGTCCCTAACAGGTCTTCTCTCACTGATTTCATCTACTTTCGCTTAAGATGTTCAGTTCACTGCAAACTGGAGAAGTACTATGCCTCAGTAGCAAAGCGATCTGGATTTTCTCTCACTCTCTTTGGACAAATGCAGCCTTTTCTTTAAATGTGCACTATTTTCTGAATTAATTATTCACCTGAATTACCCATTGACAAAGGAGTCAAAATAATCTGTTTTCTACCCTCCACAGAACAATATCAAGGTAATAAGTTGTATAGGAACAAGGACAACCCAATACTGCAACTGCCATTTCCTGTTAAGGATGAGAAAAAAAAGTTATTAGGAGCGTACAAGTGGGGTTGCAGAAGACGCTGGCACTAACAGAGGAGTTCCTTCTGTGACAACTAAGATGTTGGCAGCAATATTGCCAGAAAAATCTATTACTGCAGCAACATTCAAAGAATAAATGTCAGACAAACAAAAGGATTCAGGGACAGTGTTTGCAACTGAAGGACTGTACTGCTGATTACTAATTTACCTATAATAGCTTTGCCTATGACCAGATTCACGTTCTTCCTACTGAGTCTGCATCATTTCAACACAGTGATCTTTATCCACAGTATATTGCCAGAAAAATCTATTACTGCAGCAACATTCAAAGAATAAATGTCAGACAAACAAAAGGATTCAGGGACAGTGTTTGCAACTGAAGGACTGTACTGCTGATTACTAATTTACCTATAATAGCTTTGCCTATGACCAGATTCACGTTCTTCCTACTGAGTCTGCATCATTTCAACACAGTGATCTTTATCCACAGTAAGGACTACTTGAGGGCTTTGAACCAACAAACACTAAATGAAAGGAATGGAGCTGCAGACCAGAGCTGCTGTAGGAATACCATGACCAAATGCTAATTATCATCAATACCTTATAAATCCAAAGGTTACCATGAAGTCTAGCTTCTATTTAGTTCTACTGATTATTTTCAATTTCCTTGCAAGATGGAAAAAAAAGGCACACAAACAAAAATGACAGAAAATGCCAAGCCAGTTTATCAAGCACTTTGGAAAGAAGAGTTAGAATCTAAAATGATAAAGTGAAAGTCTAAAATCAACAACCTGAAATTCAACAGAGGTGGCATCAATATACATAAGCAAAAGAACGACTAGACAGAAAATAGCTACAAGGTAACACAGGAGAGAAGAACCCAAGTAGCAGCTCATCACTAAATCACTTTAGCAGTAAATATTTTGTATTTCACCACCAAAGGGCCTTTAATAGCTACAGCCACTCAGTCCTCCTCCATCTTTACGTTTCAGAACTTTATGATGATTTATTACCTTTAACAGCTAGGGGAGGGAGGGCAGAGGAATGTTATTCTTAACTGAATTGATAAAACTTACAGATAATCAACTCAAGTCACCCTATGTCTGTAGTGAAATAAACTGAAGAATGGCCCAGAACACGCACAACTTGGAAGGGACAGTTCTTTACTTTTAGGCCAGCTTTACAGTCTGTTAACTACTAAGAAGGTGGAGAGGCAAATGGATATGAAAAGAAAAAAAAAAAAAAAAAAAAAGAATTGATTCCTGAACTGAAGAGCATCCCAAAACCAAGTATTTAGGACTTGAGGCAAATCTCTTCACAGAGATGAAGAGCCATATGGATTGCAAGAGGAAACAAGGAATAATTCTTAGTCAAGGAAGAAATATTACAGGGTCCTAACAGTGAGTCTGAAAAAGCTCTATACCAGGATTCAGTGCTGATACACATGAACTGCAGTTCACAACTAATTTTTTTTCTGAGCGTTAGACTTGCCATACATGAGAACAATGCACCTGAGAGTTCCAGTGAAATCATACCACCTATTAAGCATTCACTTCAGATAGCATGCATATTTTAACATGACCAATTAGGAAAGCATCTAACTGCTGCCATTTACAGGATTACAGGATTTTCCTCCTTCTGAAGTTCAGCTATAGATCTAGGTTAGCAAAGTCTCAAAATATTCATTAGTTGTGCTATTTATTTACATTTTTTAAAACCTAGCTCATGCAATTAAGACGCTGATAGCATTATTACTAGCCAAAAGAAAGCTCTTCCACTACTAGCATATTACAGATCTCTGGGGTGCTTTTACAGAAAACAAAGATGCTTTTGCTTAACAGTTGGCCATGAAAGATGCTTTTCCCAGGCAATTATGGGACTCCGGAGACAATCTATGTTAAAAAGTGTAATGTTCAGTCAAGATTCAAGTAGACATTTTCTGTGTGTGTATTCAGAAGAAAGACTGTAATATTGCCTAATCAATGGAAAACAGCCTTACAGCTAAATAAAACAGCACAGAATATTCCAAAACTAAACATTGATTCTTACTTCTGGACATCAGGTCTTAAAACCATTCTCACTGATAAACTTGGTCTATGCTAAAATAGATCTCAATAAGATCTCAAATACTCTGTAAGACCTCAGTGATTTCCAAAGAGAAGAATCAGAAGCTCAGTTTAAGGTATCAATATGCTTAGTTTACGTTCCCCTTCAGGAAAGAAAAAAAGCTGGAGATTGTCAAAAGTTGTTTTTGCTGAAAACAGATCCTGATGAACAAGTTTATGTAATACCGATTGATTTTATCTTCCAGAAAAACGTTTTGATACAGAATGTTTCATTTTGAGATGCATACCTTCAACACACATACTCTTTGAGTGTTCTCGCAAAAACAAAAACCAAACAAACAGTATCTGTCTTAAATGCAAGAATTATTTCTGCACTCCGTAGAGCTTTCTAGCGCCAAACTATCTATGCACTGGTTAGCTATTAATAACAGAAAGTTTAAAAGGATACATGGTTAATACCATTCATATATCACATTCTAATATGCTATATTAAGAAATATGGAGCACTGTTCAATTTTTTTAACTTATATTCTCCTATCCCCTTGTTTATACAGTATTTGATAACCTTCTACTAACCAAACTCATATTACTGAAGGAAGCAAATCTAAACTAGAGACATATAAATATATAAATATAGATGGGATTTTTGAAGGTTTCAGATTCTTAACCAAAACCATCATCATAAAGGTGCAATTCTCTCACACAGAAATACATTAAAATATTTTATCTAGTATTTACATTTGAGAAAAAAAAAAGTATCCCAATAATAAAAGTTTTAAAGAACTGAAAAAATCAGTAAGGAAACATCAATATCTATGATTTTATGATTTACAAAGAGCAAAGTAGCGAGGTGGGGGTTGGTCTCTTCTCCCAAGTAACAAGCGATAGGACGAGGGGAAATGGCCTCAAGTTGCGCCAGGGGAGGTTTAGACTGGACATTAGGAAAAACTTCTTTACTGAAAGAGTGGTCAGGCCTTGGAACAGGCTGCCCAGGGAAGTGGTAGAGTCACCATCCCTGGAAGTATTTAAAAGACGTGTGGATGAGGCGCTTAGGGACATGGTTTAGTGGGCATGGTGGTGTTGGGTTAATGGTTGGACTTGATGATCTTAGAGGTCTTTTCCAACCTTAATGATTCTATGATTCTATGATTCTATGATTCAAAGTTAATCAATATGCATGAATTGACAGGTGTATGCAACTACTTAACAAGCTACATTTACAAAGGAAAAACCTGCAAGTAGGAAATAAAAGGGGAATTTTTACTATCATCATACATTCTTGTTGTGAAAAATACCCATTCAGTGACAGTTAATTATTTTCAAATTTGTGTCAGTTTTGTTGAAAATCATCCCAACAGTAACTTTTGAAAAGGGACCATGTAAATTCACTTTTCAAAGTGTTAACTGAAAACAAAATGTTGCATTATTATTATTATTATTACTACTATTAT
>NW_009205874.1:28567-50559 GCF_000690835.1 Fulmarus glacialis | reverse complement strand
CAGAAGTTTATTTACTGTCTTTCTCTATAGGGTATGGCAATCCAGGGAGATAGGACTGAAAGATATTATTTAAAAAAAAAAAAAAAAGTAATCGGTTTCAGGGTTGTGGGCTCGCAGTGTGGGGAGGACCAGGTGTTTCGAGTCCCCTGTGTTTTTAGCTCTGCAATGGAAGTCCAGTGTTTGCCCGTGTTTTTTGCTTCAGCCTTTCAGGTGGGCATCACAAGATACGCGGTAAGGTGCCGATGCTCGGCCTTGTGTAAGAGGGACACCTGCAGTCGCGTACTGTGGTTGAACTGACAAACCTGTTTATATAACTAAAGAAAAAAATGGTTTTAAAGAGGTATGGGTTGCTCTTCTGCTTTGGGTTGTCTGAGTAGCGTAGTTGAAAGAATTACCTAGCTTATTCCATCTGCAAAGGCAGATGGAAATGTGAGAAAAAAGGCAAGTATCCCATCAACACTTCTGTATCAACTTTCTTCATATGCTCTGGGAAATATGCTTCATATGCTCTTGGTATCGGTGAAAACTAGAGGCATCAGGTAGAAGTGAGTAGGTTTTCCTCTGAAGCACTCAGAGTGCTTCAGAAGCCCATAGGAATGCTGGAGGTTGTTTTCCTAGAAGTTGTTATGAGGTTGACTCAACTCTTTCTAGGAGCTCTGTGGTGATGTCGGGCCTTTCCCCGCTCTTAACTAGCCTCCTGGGATGACTTAGAAATAGAACAAAACAAACCCAGCTCATCGTGACTCCCGGTAAATATTTTCTAGCTCTTGCATCTGAGAATGATGGGAGTAAAACTTGTCACTAATATCGAAAGCTCCTAACTGGGCTCTTATCGCCTCATTTCCTTGAACTAACCGGCCAGTGTGCCAAAACATTTAGATAGACATTCCTGGCAGAGAAAGCAGACTTGTGTTAATGATCGCTTTTATATTACTGTCCACAAAATTAAATCCGTTACTCTCGATAGCTGTGCCAGTATAAAGGTTCCCCCGAGTCTCAAAGCAAAGCCTTAGCCAATGTGCTGAGGTGGTTCTGAAGGCGTTTATCAGGAACCGTTAGTTCACTGTCTTCGTGTGGCTCGTGCAGTGAGTCGGGTGGTGCTCCAGCGTTGAAGGATGAAGCCCTCTGTGTAGTTCAAGCTTAAACAGTATTTTTGTTTCAGGAAATAGTATATTGTCTGTTTTGGCAGAAAAAACCATTACAGTATGCTTCATATCGAGCCTGTTATGGGGTGTTTTGGTTTCCTGCTTAATAGTAGCTAAAGCTGTTTCTCCAGTTCATTGGTCTGCCAGGTTTTTAGAAGTATTTTATTTTGTCATTTCGGTTCTGTTTTCTACTTAAAGCACAGATGCTTTTTTGCTCCTCCCCCTTCCTACCACTCTTCAAAAAAAAAAAATTGTAGATCAGTAAAATACTGTGATCTGTGATCTGCAGGAGGCTGTCCTTCAAACACTGGCTTTTTAAAAGCCAGCAAATTATTGCCTTACGTGTTTTCTGCAAGCAAACGTGTTTTGGTAGTAGAATATTTTTATATTTATTTCTAAAAACTACACAAAGCAATGTTTCCCAGCTCTTTTGTTTGCCTTTTTTGTGAGGAAAAACCATCAAAAGGGGCCTGTTGTGTTTGCGTAGTCACTTCTGTTGGAGTAGAGGTGGGATGGTGCACCTGGCTAGGTAAGGGCGTGTGCTCCTCAGGCAGTCCTTCTTGCCAGGCCTTTTGCCCATAATGGACCAGCTGAGCCACCACCTGTGTCTATTGACTTTTGGCTGTGGGTTGCAAACAAGGGAAGTGGTTTCTTAAATCCTTTATGGGCTGAGTTTGCTCAGTTTCATTTGCTGCAACCATGAGCGACGTATCAGTGGGTTGGAGATGTATGACTTTGTCAGTGTTTGTGGTCTCTCCTGGTCCTAATCAATGCAATAATTAAACTGCTAGTTTGATGTTGAGCCTTTCTTCTCTTTGTTGATGACTAATAATCAAGTGGGCACAGAAGGGAGGTCAGTACTCCCCATCCCCTAATTTAAAAGGGGTCAGGAGGGAAGGCTGAAGACAGCAAAGAAAGAGTAAGGGGAGCCGAAGGCCAAGAAGGTGCCATTCAGCTATCTTAATTCCTAGAGCAGCTCATGCTTTGCTAAGCCTGACTATGAAGGCTTGTGAGAAACTGTAGAGCCTGCTGGTGACTCTTAAGAAGGGTGGGGGGAAACAAGGAAAAATGATGAAAACATATATTATGATTGTTAGTGTTAGGTGATTGCTATTCTTTGCTTTCATGAGCTGATACTGGGCACTAATAAAAGGAAGCTGTTGCTTCACAGCAAATTCGACTTCAAACCTGCCAGGAGATTTTCTGATGTATTAGCAATCGGTGACATAGGAGACTGTCCAGTGATATTGTTGGTACAGGTCATTGCTACTTCTGTAAAAGTAGCACTTGCAGCTTAATGACTGTTGTTCCTTCTATGAGCAAAGACCAGTAAGGAGCTCCTGCTCTTCCAGTGGGTGCTACACATCTGTCTGCAGGGACACACTCTAACAAGATTGCTGAAGTAAGTGATCTTACTTTTAAAAAAAACAAAACAAAACAAAATTGAAAATATGGAACCTATTTTAATATCTATAGTCTGGTTTGTCCTGAAGCACCACAAATAGTAGCATCAGTGCAACTGAAGATGTAGAAGTGGGGGGGAAAAAAATGGGGTTGGGGAAAATGTAAACTTCTCAACCTGTCTTTGCACTCAAAGTATTTCTAAGCTATAGGTAATACTGTTACAGCCACAGTTTTTCGAAGGACTCTACTTCCCCATTGCTGACAGGGGATGAATTTTTGCTTTTTCACTCATTTGGTTGCTAGGCATTACTAGGATCTTTCTGACTATTACTTGGGTTTCTGCTTAAACATGAGAGTTGTAAGTTGTCAACAGTTTTGAAACTGCAAAGGGCAGTGAAAATGTAAAACAAAAAAAGCTGTAGGATTTTATACTTGGAGAAATTGCAAGGAAGACCATTTAATGAGTGGAAGCGTTGATAATGTTACTTACAGTATACAGGAAACTTCACAAATCAGCAGAGAAGAAAGGCATTATCACAGCTATACTTTTTTTTAAAAACACTCCTGTGATCTTGAAGCTAGTAATATGCCTTATTGCTGGTATAAATGGTCTCCATAAAATGCAAATGTGCCAAAGAGCTCTTCTAGTATGTGCTGGTGAAAGATTACTATTATTCTCTGTGGCTGAAATTCAATTAACTTCTTAATTTGCACTTCAGCCAGTATTCTGTACGTAGATTGCAAACTTTTCTCCAATTAGTAGTCATTGGTATTGAATGATTTGAGAGCAATACTTCTTTTAAAAGGAGGTGCAACTACTCAAGATATAAGACAGTTCATTGAATGTGCCTTCAAACTTGGAGGGAGCTTGGAAAGTTTTCAGATTGAAGCGCATTTCGTGGTTGTTCTGCATTTCACAGTGGTTTCCATAAAGTATGATAATGGAAATCTGCAGCTGTAGCATAGGGGTGTAGGTATCTTCTAAAAAATGTCATTCCATCCAATAAAAAGCATCTTTGGACCTCTTCCATCATAGTAATACAACTAAAAGCATGAACTACAGATGTATACTTACAGGTATATATTTCAATTATATACGCGAACTATACTACAGAGGCAAGGATATTCCCATATAAAGGAGTCTGACATTGATATTAGAAAAGCTTTGATCTGTAGGTTTCTGAATAGAATATTAGGAGGCGTTAATTTGTGTGATGAATCTGATCCCTGTTACTAATGCCTTTTTCCCTGCAGATCTTTTGATTTTGTGTTAGAAATTGCTTTCTCATGCTTACAGCTATTGGTCAAAAGTGAACATAATTGTTCCCCTGAGGAGTGTAAGCAATAAATGCTTGGTTGATACCATCAAGCAATCAAATACAATCTTGAAGATTCTGTTTTGTTCTGAACAATGACATGTCTTTTGCTGATCTTGGTATGTTGCTTGATATCGTGGAGAACTAGAATTTTAAAACTCCTTGTGGAGCATGGCTCTTCCAAATGCCTGGCGTCCATGGTGCTTGCAGAAAATTCCCTTTTTGTCTCTCTGTGGTGGTGCATTCCCGCCTTTCCCCTCTCCTGGGCCGCTCCGTGATATCAGAAACTCCCGTTAAACCTTGGCCTTTGTGTAATGAGTCAGGCGGAGAAGCGTCCCTTGACTGTATCAGGAACTCTTGCATAGCTGAGGTGGAGGAATGGTACTGACAGTACCGGGAATTCCCAATGCCTGGACAAAGTAGGGAATGAGAGCAGGGATAATTCGTCATCCCCTGATACTCTTATCTGAGTCGTAACTCGAGTGGGACGGTACCATTGTTCCGTGAAAATTCTCAAGGTTTCAGTATGACTAAAGCCAATCATCTTGCGAACCTGTAAACAGCGATCCTAAGTGACACCCTTTGAGCTCTCCTGGACCGCAGCGGGCTGTCTGAGTGGGACACCTCTGAGTGGGACACCTCTCAGAGCTCACGAACTCTCAAGTTTGCAATATCTGGAGGACCATTGCCGACTGACGATGGGACCTGCCTGGACTGAAACACTCCTCGATGCTCAACCCCTCGCCTGTTGACAAATGCCAAGACATTTGACGTGAGTGTTTCACTGGACTCGAGGGGAATTTTTAACAGGTATACCTTTTGTACATTAATATATATTTCTCTGTGTGTGAATTGATTTAGGTAACCAATAGCAAGTGTAATCTGTAATCAAGACACTGTGGTGATTGTAGTAAATTCTATTAACTCACTATGTAAATGTTAAATTAATCAATGATTAAGTGTTGCTAAAATCTTGTGACCCACCTTAAAACTGTGAGTGAACCTTAGACTGCTACTAGACATATATAATCAGACATAAACTGTTGACCAAGTCTGGGACCAGGAGTAGATCCAGCCGCAGCTAGACTCCATCAGGAGTTTAGAAAGCAAGGGGATCTACTTTGAATCTTGTGACTCAATGGGAGGGTCTACTTACCCTTTTGTATTAGACATAAACTGTGGTCCCAGTCTGAGGCTGAGATTGGATCCAGCCGCACCTAAGCTCCATCAGGAGTTTAGAAAGCACGGGGGTCTTCTCTGAACCTCGTGACTCAATGGGAGGGTTACCCTTACCCTTTTCGTCTTTGGTCTCTGTATGAATCATTCCAGCTCAATTTTAATACGATTTTCCTTTCTATGCTTCATCCATGTAGTAAGTGATAGAGTGAACCTTGCCATCGAACTCTATTAAGTTGCGCTTTTATAAATTCCTATTAAAACCAGTTTTGCTAATACCTTTGACAGTGATTCTTTAAGTGGCCTCTAAACCACTCATTCGTGACACTCTCAGAATAATCTCTTTGAGCTTGGTTTAGATGCTGCTTATAATAAATTAAGATTTTTCTGTAGCTAGCACTTCTGATTGTTGATATGTGGTATGGTGTTTATCTGCGTTATCTCATTTCTGGTGAGAAGAATTGCCTCTTTCCTGCTGCCCTTCTGGCTGTGACCGCAACTATTGTGACTCTCGCAGCAGTGTTGCTGGGTGCGATTCTATAGCTGTAGGACTGTGGGTCAGGCCCATTGCCAAGTGCCATGGAGTGCTTTTTCCTTGTTTTTTGATTTTTGTACTATCTCTGAATAAGTTTTAAAATTGAATTATATAATTGTAATTTCTCAAGTTTTATTAACTGCCTGCTACAAGAAACATAATTTTAGTACAATCTGAAGGGTATTAACAATTATGGGTAGTGTAGAGTGCAGAGGTCTGTGTAGTATAAGGCACCCATGAAATTTATCAACCGTTGTCTTAAAAATCTTATATTCAGCATAAACTGGAGAAAATTGACCAAGATTTTTAACAGTTAATAATTTCATTGACCAATTTTGTGTACACAAGTGACACATGAGTACGGGAGTGTTGGGTCATATACTTTGCTACTAGTCTGTTGTTGGTTAAGTGTCTTGGGTTTTCCTCCTGCTCTGGCTAGTTCAGCTTGAAATTATACTCACACCCCCACACATATTGGCATAAATCCACTATGGGAAAACATAAGCACACTGAGGTCCCTTTAATTACTGGCCCTTGGACCTCTTGCATACCCCCTGCTCTCTTCAGTTGCTGACTATGTATGTAACCCTGTGACCTGCAGCTCCTTTTCCAGTTGCTGGCACCCAGACTTTCCCTGCATGCCAGTCTCTCCAGTTGCTGTCACTGAGACCTCCAAGCCCTGTGGTCTCTTCTTCAGGTGTTGGCACCCTGATCTCTTCAGTTGCTGACCTTAAACATACGAGCTATGAGCCCCTGGTCTCGACTGGACCTTGCTTACATGTGACCAGCCCCTTTTATTCTCCCTCTCTGTTTCCCTCTCTTCTTGTTCTTGCACATCCCCCTTTCCCCGACACTTGATCCTTTCCCTAAGCATTCCTTAAGTATTAGTAGCCCTGCAGCCCTGCCTCAACTATCCCCATTGAAATATAATTTCAGATTTGTAACATAAATATTAAAATCACCATGACTGATATATCAATGGAAATGTGTGAGAAAGCAGCAGAAGAAATAGCAAACCAAGAGTTAAAAGAATGGCCTGTGCGGCCAGTGAGGGAGCACCATCTCCAGGACACTGTTTCCAGCAATAAAATTGGGGAATGTGTTGAGTGTAAGGGTATGTGGAAGGTGATGAGAGCATCTGCCTCATTAAGGTTATCTGCTCAAGGACCTTTTCAGTGTAAAAGGAGACAATAAGGGGGAAGGAATAACCCAAATGTTCAGAGATGCAAATCTGACAGACAAACAATACTGGGGATAGTAACAAGAAGGAAACATCCTCAGCTATGCTAATTGATAAGAGTGCGTGGGATGTGAGAGTGTTTATTTCAGCAAGATTATCTGATCAAGGACCTTGTCAAATGGGATTATAGGGAAAAGAAGGAAGCAATAAAGAAAACTTAGAGAACTAAACCTGACAGGCGAATGTGAAGGAGACAGAAGAAACAAACCTCAGTCTCAGTAATTGATGGGCCGTTGAGAAACTGTAGGCAAACCTAGACTTTTAAACTGATTAGAGTGCAAACCTAGGAGTCCCAGGTGTGGGTGGGATGGAAGAGGCAGAAGAGGGTATAAAAGGGATCAGTCGTGTGTAAACCGTGGCTGGTCAGGAGGTCTGTCTGACTGAGCCCTGTGCCTGATGCCTGCAGCCAGTCCTATCTTCTTAAGTCCTTTCTTAACTATCTCTCTTCGTAGTCTCACTCTCTATCCCCTGCGTGCGAGTGCTGCAAGGACTAGGTGCCAGCTACTGAGGAGACCAGTGTGAGTTGATAACTGGGCCAGCAACTGGAGTCAGACTGGAGGTGTAGGCACCTCTGGGCCATAGTGCCAGCAATTGGAGCGAGAGGGTGTCTCAGCATCAGTAACTGGAAGGACCATAGCTCTTGGGAGCGTCTCCACAGGTCCCACAGACTTTCTGTCTGGAGTGCCAGCTACTGGGCAGACAGATGTGAGTGGATTTGGTGCCAGCAACTGGGGTCACACTGGGGGTGCAGGCACCTCTGGCCTGCGGTGCCAGCAATTGGAGTGAGTGGGAGCCTCACCAGGGCAAATGGAGTGAGTGAGGGGCTCAGTGCTGGTGGCTGGAGTGGGACTGTGGGTCCAACCGATGCTGGCTGCTGGTGAGGGTGCGTGGGGCATATCTTCCCCAAATTGGGTGTGTGGGGTTTGCCTGTATAATTTGCTAGCAGACTTCAACATGGACTAGCTGGTGGGTAGTCCAGGAGGCCATGGGTCCAGGCAGGGGTATTGGATAGGCAGAGGGTCCTTGCTGGTATTTGGGGGAATCTGTGAGTGTGGAGTGCTTATGAAATCAGTGTGTGCATCTGTTTGCTGGTGAGCATCTGTGGTGGTACATTCCTCCCCCCTCCCTCCCCTTTTTTTTTTCCCTTGGGTCACTCTATGACCTCAGGAACTACTGATGATATTCCCAGGGTCACTTTATGACCTCAGGAACTCCTGATAAACTTTGGCCTTCCTGTAATGAATTGGGCAGTGAAGCATCCCTTGACTGTTCCCAAAACTCTTGCATGGCTGAAGTGAGGAACAGCACTGACTGTACCAGAACTACCATTACCTAACCCAGGTGGGAGACAAAGTTGGGGATAATCTGTCATTCCCTGACACCCCTATCTGAGTTGTAACTTGAGTAGAATGGCACCATTGTTGAAATCCTGGGAATTGTCACGGATGACTAAAGCCAATCACTTGGCAAACCGGTAAAAGTGGTCCTAAGTGAGACCCTTCGAGCTCTCCTGGACTGCAATGGGCTGTGCCCAGAGTCTCCCTCTGAGTGGGATGCCGCTTGGAGCTCGCAAACTCTCGAGACCTCCTGGACTGAAACACTCCTCGACGTTCAACCCCTCGCCTGTTGAGAAATGCCAAGGCATTTATCGTGAATATTTCACAGACTTGAGCGGGATTTTTAACAGGTATATCTTTATAAATTTATCTAGCTTTAGGCCTTTATAAACTTGTCTAGCTTTGGTACCATATATATATATGAATTGATCTAGATCTTTTGTGTGTGTGTGTTTGTGTGTATTGATTTAGATAATCAATGATAAGCACAATCTGTAGTTAAGTTGCTTTAGTAATTGTAGTAGACTTGACTACCTCCCTTCGTAACTGCCAAATTGGTTAATGATTAAGTGTTGTTAGAATCTTATGATCTACCTCAAAACTGTGAATGAACTTTAAATTGCTGCTAAACACATACAATCCTTTAGGCGTAAACCGTTGCCCAGGTCTGAGACTAGTGGTAGATCCAGCTGCACCTAGACTCCTCTCTGAGGAGTTTAGAAAGCAAGGGCGTCTACTCTGAACCTTGTGACTCAATGGGAGAATTTCCCTATTCCTTATATTCCTCCTATTAGATATAAAACAGTGCCCAGGTCTGAGACTAGGGGTAGATCCAGCTACACCTAGACTCCTCTCTGAGAAGGCGTTTAGAGAGCAAGGGGGTCTGCTCTGAACCTCAACAGGAGGGTCTCCTTATCCCTTTTGTATTAAACACAAACCGTTGTCCAAGTCTGAGACTAAGATTGGATCCAGCCGGGTCTTCTCTGAACCTCGTGACTCAACGAAAGGGTCTTCCTTACCCTTTTGTCCTCAGTCTTTGCATGAATCATTCCAACACAATTCTGACACGATTTTCTCAGTGTATACTTAATCCGTGTAATAAGTAATAGAGTGAACCTTGCCATCGAATTCTGTTAAGTCATGCTTTTATAAATCTCTATTAAAGTCACTTTTGCTGATACTTTTGCCAGTGATTCTTTAAGCAGCCTCAAAACCGCTCATTCGCGACAGCATCAAGCTGGACCAGCCAGCAAGTGGGAGGTCTTTGAAGTGGATAAGAGGGCCTGGGATCCGTGGAGGGATATTGGATGGGCAGAAGGACTGTACTGGTACTTGAGGGATCCGTGAATGTGTGTGTGCTTGTGACTGTAGAGAGTGGGGGGGTGTGGGTTTTAGAGAGACATTCAATCTTGACCAGCCGAAGAGGAGGAAAGGGACTTGTCTGTCTGTACTTCTATTTTGCGTGAGTCGTATTTGTAGGTGCTGTTGAAGGCAGCACCTTGTCTGTGGCTGTCTGTATCAGTGTCCTGTGTGTGTCTCTGGGATGCATATGCTCAGCCTTGCTACTGGTTGAACCTGCAAACAGGAAAGCAGCAGCTTCGTCCATGGGCCTGCAATGGGGACACCTAGGTCTCCAGGCTGGGCTCCAGCCTCAGGGCAGGAGGAACCACCAGGCAACGGAGCTGCTGGAGGTGCTCTCCTACATCCCTTAACAAGCACTGGGGCTATGCTAATGAGATAATTTGAAGAGGATAATTTTGATGGGTTTTGTTTTAATGGCTGTTGCTTGAACAGAAAAATCTCTGTCCTGTTTCTTCATCTGTTCTGAAAAGGTCCTGTTTGTTCTGAGCGCTTTTCCCGCTGTGCTATATTTGGGCCCTGAGGACTTTGAAAATGAAGTGCATTCACTTAAAAAAAACCACACCAAAACAAACAAAAAAACCCACTAACAAACTGACTCAGAAATACTGTTGAGTAATACTGAATAAAGTCACATTAAAAGACCTGGTAGTTGGAGGAGACAATGCTAAGAATGCAAAGGCTGGGAGGAAGAGCCTGATTCAATATGAAGTTCGTAAAACTGAAACAGGCTCATCCAATAACCATTTTTGTAACGCTCATCTGTAGCAGCAGGTGGCATTAGGACAGCAAAGCCAACAGGTGAAAGTGAGAAATACACTATTGGAAATGGTGGGATGGGAATCTGCAAAGGCAAGTGACTAGTTTTCATATGCTTAAAGTTACTTTAACTATCCTGTGATTGACTGTCAGTCTGAGATATAGGTGATTTCTAACAAATTATCTTCTACATAACTGCTAAGAATCCTTGTGGCAAGAAAACCTCCGTGTGCTGGTGCTGCTGTGACATCTAAAAATACAGTTATAAATGGAGGAAAATGAGAATTCTTGGTATGTATGTACTCTTTCCTTTGGGCACATGTTTGCTTGATTCAGGCCATCTTGTACCACAGGTGCATGTCTGCCAAGTTGCTCTAATCTTTCTATGATACCGTATGTCAAACATACTGAATTAATTTTAAATGCTTTCGATTAACTGAGACTGGCTGCTAGAAGTCCAGAAGCAGAAACAGGGGAGCAAAGTTGTGCTGGCCTGCAGCTGAACTTTTGTGCTTTCAGTTCTTGGAAGCTTGTGTTTGCTGAACTCCGTGTCCTGGGGAGGTGGGAAACAACCAAGGTCAGAGTGGTTGGCATTGAAATACATATATGTAGTGTTTAGAGTTTTGGTCCCATTAAAGGAAGCTTTTAATAATGAATAAGAATATTTCCTAATTATTGTGGGTGCCTCAGTTACACTTGTCACAGGGGAGATTTAGATCGCTTAAAGAACCACCACGAAAGGTAGCAGCAAAAGTGGGTTTATTGAAGTAAGATGTTGTAAAAGTGGGGCTTAAGAAAGTCCGATGGCAAGGTTTGATCTATTATTTACTGTACAGAGGATATGATAATAATTCAAAAAAAACAATACAAGATCTTAATGCGCTGTGATACAAGGTTATGCGCGATATCAGTCGCTTACCAAAGATCTGCAGTTGGTAAGGGGTCTCTCAACCTCAAGGAGTAACCTTGAGAGGCATCCCAATTCAAGGGGAGATCACTGCCATGCAGCTAGCTGCTTATCAGGGAGAGCTCGAAAAGGCTCACTCAGGCTGTCACATCTATGGATTAAAGTGGTTGGCTCGTAGTCAAATTACGTGCGATGGAAAAGGTAAGCATGAGACTCCTTGTACCCACAACTTTCTTTGTTCCTTGACAAATTAGTCTTGGAAGAACCACCCGCTATTCATGTGTTAATTGCCTGATCGGTGTTCCGGTTTCCCAGCTCACATGCATCAAAGCTCACCATGTCACCCTGTTCCTGTGTGGGTTTTCAAAGAACAGGTTGGAACTAGGGAAGTTCTTGACCCGGTTATGGCCTAGGCTATTACTTCCTTGGGAGCCTGAGCCAAACTATCACTAATTTGGTCAAGGAGTTGAGTATATCTGTCACACTCCACCCCATGACTACAGTCAATCCACTTTATCGACTCACAGAGTAGTAGTATGGTTACCTCTTGCCTCTGACATTAATATGTGGCGTATTGCAGATCAGTGGTAAGGGTACAATTATTTGATGAGTTGCTTAGCTTAAGTGTTACAATTAATGCTAATTATATACCATTGTGCATACAGAATCTGTTGATTGCATATGTTTTACATGTTGGATTAATGTAATTTGTTTCATTATTTGCCCAACTTTGATATGCAGAATGATTATAAGCAATAAACACAATAAAGTCAGCACTAGCAAAACTGCAACTGGATGTAACATCAAATTCAAAGTTCCAGTTGCTGTTGGTGACCATTCAAGATCATAAATATATATCAGCTGTTGCTGACATAGACGAGTACTGTCTCAGCATGTTCGTTGGGGTATACTGAGAAATGTCAGACTCCCCTTGGGGAATTAAGGCTCATATCAGAGGTTGCAGAGGAATTCCCTTCACACAGGAGCCTCATCCCAGATCAGGGATGTAAGCTTCAATGTTTAGCTATTGTCATCCTTTATTTCTCTGCCAGGCCTGTTGTCGATGATCCATGGGGTGGATCAGAGATCCATCTTGGTGTAAAGCCAGAGATATGATAGGGTAGATTCGTTCAGTAGTAGCATCTCCTATAGTCAGTACATAGGCAACAGCTAAGTCTGCATTTGCATTATATGTAAAGTTTACCAAGAGCCGCCAGGCTTGCAGGTGTCATTTGGTTTCAGTGGCCTTGTTCCAGACAACTTTTATGAGTTTCAGCAGGTGGGATTCTGCTGTCACCTTCTCTTAAATTACAGCTACTGCAGCTTGGACCCTTGGTTGGGCTTTGAAGGCAGCTCGGAGCTGAGGAAGCGTTCACTTGGGTTACCCTAAAGGTTTAGCAATAACATGTAATCACTGTGGTTTGGACATTCCCATAAAGATAAAGTGTTTGTGGTCAACCACTGTCCTAATCCCAATTTAAGTAATGATAACTGTAAGGGAAAGTGAAGATTTTGCAGTGAGGTAGTCCTTGGGTCTAGCTTATTGGCTGGGGCTTCTGCATCCATACTGTTGAGCAGTCCAAATAGCCTGTAAGGTCTCTATGTGTGTATATGTTCTACTGAGGTAGGGTACAGCTGTGGAGCCAGGCGAGCCATCCGTCATAAGTGGTAGACAAGAAGGGGGGCACACTGAGTTCAGTCTAGATACGCTTGTTAGCAGTGTTAACTCTGCCTGTTTTAGGGACCAGTTAGGATCCAAAAGTAGCTGCTGCATATGATTTTTCCAAATCATATAAGTACCTACTTGTCCAGAGGAGGGCCACAAAGATTATCAGGGGGCTGGAACACTTCCCCTATGAGGACAGGCTGAGAGAGTTGGGGTTGTTTAGCCTAGAGAAGAAAAGGCTCCGGGGAGACCTTATAGCAGCCTTCCAGTACTTAAAGGGGGCCTACAGGAAAGATGGGGAGGGACTCTTTATCAGGGAGTGTAGTGATAGGACGAGGGGTAATGGTTTTAAACTGAAAGAGGGTAGATTTAGATTAGATATTAGGAAGAAATGCTTTACTGTGAGGGTGGTGAAACACTGGAACAGGTTGCCTGGAGAAGTTGTGGATGCCCCATCCCTGGAAGCATTCAAGGCCAGGTTGGATGAGGCTTTTTGAGCAACCTGATCTTATGGAAGGTATCCCTGCCCATGGCAGAGGGGTTGGAACTAGGTGATCTTTAAGGTCCCTTCCAACCCAAACCATTTTATGATTCTATTCTATACTTCAGTAACGATGGGGGATGGAGTTGAGGGTGAATTAGGAAGAATAGTTGGAGGGTTGGTTGCAGTGAGCTCATGAAGGGAAGTACCAGCGGGACTCAGGCAAGAGCATAGTATAAACTTAGTGATTAAAGCTTTAACCTAAAGGCACATAATATCAACAGAGAAGGTATAAGGGACATGCCACAAAAGGGTTGGTACAGGCACAAGGCACACTGATTGTTGGACTAGTATAATGTTAACTAGTATTTCCATAGTGCTGGCTGTGGGTAGCTAATCGCTGAAAGAGACCAGTTCTTCCCCACTTGGGCCTGTGTCACAGGTGTGTGCGGCACTTTGTGCCATGTCTGAGGGAAGGCGTATTTCATAGCGTGCTGCAACTCTGACGAAAGCTTTAGCAGTGGGATGACCCCAAAACTTTTGCAACCAGAGAGCTACCACAGGGGTTCTGCCGTCCAGGTTGGAGGTTTGGGCTAAAGTTTCCTCAGTTTCATCTGCTACTATTGGGCTGTGGTTGGCTTTATCATAGGTGTCAGTGTTTGCCACCACTGCCGCCCCTCTAATCACAGCAGTGACATCTGCTTGGGCATTCCATATGGCTGTGGGGCAAGCAGAATGGGAATCAACATGGCTGATAGCCAAAGCACATGAGTGCACATAGTCCTGTATTTATTCACAAAGAAGTCGGCCCCAAATTTCCCCAGTATGGGTGCGGAAGGAGAGTACTTTCCAAGAGGGAAGCCAGTGGGTGCACCCAGTAAAAACAGCCCAGGAGTCAATGTAGACCTGGTTGTCAGAGGAGTGAATGACTAAGCAAAGGGCCAAGGGTTCAGCCACCTGGGCACTATCATGGCAATCAGGTGTAACAGCTTGGCCATCTCCAGTATGAAAAGCAGTGGCATGCTCAAACCAGGCATTATGGTGAAGGATTGTGGAGGCTTCTGTAAACCAGACATCCTTTTGTGGGGTGTTGAAAGGATAGGCTTCTCTAATAGGTGAGTCTGAGGGATCATCTGTAGCTGGAGGGGAGGGAGGTGAGACTCATATGGTTGGGATCTAAAGGCTGGATTCTGATGGCAGAGATACCAAGAACCCAACATTGAATGGTAATGGGTTGTGCATGTCCTTCAGGGAAAGGAATCTGTGAAGGACATTGCGAAGAATAGGTTGTAAAACTATTGAGTGTAAGGGGGTGATCCACAAGAAGTTTGTCAATATCAGAAAGGGCAAGGAGGGAAGGTGGCATGTAAAGCACGTTCCCATTCCCCATCTGAGGCTTGCACATCTTGCCACCCCTTGCTGCCAAAAGGGATTGGTTTCGGGGTTGGGTTCTTGGGACCTATTTCCTGGAACAGTCACCACCAAGCAGTTTGCACTGTGCTGGACCCTGCATTCTAGTCCACCAGTAGGATTGCGGGGTCCCAAATACCAGTACTGTTGAATACTTGTAGGAGAAGGGCTAGGGCCTGTTGGTGACTCATGTTCCCGTCCCAAGTGCACAGCAAGGAACAGCGAGGATGGCCTAGCTGACTAGTACCCAGGCCTTGTCATGACAAAAGTTTAAAGAGCGTAGGAGACTGATGTTTGCATTTGGAGGAGGGAGTAGGTTGGGTAAAGAAAACAGATTGCAAGACACTTTCAGGAACACTTTTCGGTACTGGCATACAAGACGACTCCTTTAAAAAGAACCCAAACACCTTACATTTTGGGCAGGACCCTTGCATTTACCAGGAGGAATATAAAGCTCCCAGTGTTCTTTGAGGGCTGAAATTGGGGATCGTATCTTGTACAACAGATTCCTGTCTACGTCTGCCTAGGAAATATACTAGTCATGAGAGACATTAGGATTGGGAGAAATTTCAGCTAATGTTGATGGTAAGGTACCATGAGCAATGGTAGGACTATAGCAATAGCCTTGAGGTAAATGAGTAAAGGTATAATGAATGCCATTGCGAGTACAAGCGAAGTGAGCTTGGTTGTCCAAGTGGGTGGGACACTGGAAGAACATGTCTTTAATGTCCAAGCCCGCTATGCATAGGTAAGAGGAAAGGTAAACGGCATTGATTACTTCGGCAGCTATTGGGACTGCACTATGAGACAGACAGGAGGCAGAATTTATGCCTTGGTAGTCATTGGTCAGATGCCAAGACCCATTGGTTTTGTGCACTGGCTGAAGGGGAGTGGATGCAAGTGAATACTCCCTATTTTTCCAGTTCTGTGAGAAGGGAGGTAATGAGTTTTGGGGCTTGCAGGTTCACAGGGTGTTAACATGGATCATTGTAGGTAGGGGAGGTGCTTCCAGAAGACTTGAGCATCATGGAAGGTCTGGTCTCTGAGTAGTTTCATACGTAGAAGTAAAATAGCTAATTCCTCATAGGTCTTTGCAGGCCTCTCTAGTTAAGAAATACCTGCAGCATTACCTAATGGCCTCACTGAGTAAGTATGACCCAGTCATTGGAGTGAAATACTTGTAAAAGGATGTACTGTCTGCAGCTTATCTGAAGTAATCCGTATGTTACCATTCTTTGTGGTAACTTACTACATCCTGCTTATCTGACACATAGCTGTAGTTCTGTGAAAAACAAGTGGTGTAACGCGGAGGTCTATAAACTCTGTCACTGCCCCGTCTGGGCTGAGTTTGTATCAGCAGAGGCTGTCATGCTGCTGCTCTGTGTTGTCCCCTGTAACTACAGTAATGAACTGCTGCTGTTCTGACCTGACCAGAATTGCATTTGGGTTACTCCACAATGGATGTTAGAACCTCCCAAAAACTGCAGATCCTTGGGCTGTCTGTCTGTTAGGGAAGTCACACTTGACTATGGGAAGGGGCTCCAGTGAACGTGTGGACTACTGCAGAGGGTGAGGGAAGAGATCCCCTCCAGTATGATCAACTGAAGGCAGAATTGTGTGCCCATGAGGACACACAAATGATGGTAGATGGTGGCATCTACCTCTGGATGGGAAGTCCCAGTAAGCTGCACCCTCCATGCTACCTGAGAGGGACCAGCAGGTTCTGACCGGCTCCCCTGGGATGCTAATTGTATGTCTGATAAGTCTGTGGTAACCAAGGGCTGTGGGTTTTCCAGTTTCCAGCTGATGAGGTGGTGGGAGGGGCACTAGGGCCCTTGCTAAGGCTCTGGTGGGAAAAGGTGCGGCACTGGGGGGGGTGTTGGCAAAAGCCAGTAAAACAGATGTTGGGACTCTGTGGGCTGCCTGTTTGGGAACACCTGCGGCCAAACAGGCTTTTCATGCTTCAAGATGCTTTGGGTCAGGGCCCTTTTGCACAGGCTTAGGGGGATTTTTAACTAACTGGAGACAAGGGTGTTTGGTGGTAACTATAGCTGCATCTTCACAGAGGAGGGAGGATGACAGAATGAGCTTAGCAGAAACTAACTTTACTAATAGCTGGGACCATGTGGTGCTGGGCACTGTCCCTGTAAGGCTGGTACCTTTTGATGTTAATGAGCTCTGAGTGGACCAGGACCCTTCTTGACTAGTGGGTGCTGCTGGGCCTCAGAGGGATGACAATCTGATAGGGCTTCATCTGCCACAGGGGCTACCACTAAAGCATGATTGATAACCAGTTTACCTGTGCTTAATTCCAAATCTGTGAGACTGGCCCAGGGAATAGTCAGGGGGCCTCAGTCATCTCGGGGCCTTTATCTTTGAGCGCATGCTAGTGATGCTTGAAAGATAAAGTCTGTATTTCCCACTGGAGTTTGAAGTTGGATTCCAGACCCTGAAGGAGGGTGCAGGCTCGTGTTTCTGAAATTCAGATGGTATCCCCCTGTCACGTGACATATTTGCAAGACAGGTTAAATAACCCACAGTAACAGATTTGCGATAGTGCTCGCTTAATTTGGCTAGGTCTATGCCTGTAAAAGACCACATAGAGACACAGTTGCGATGCTTCCATTAGCATCATACTCAGTTTTAATAGTTGGTCTGATTCGTAAGGCCGGTCAGGCTTCAAGACGGGAAGAATTTGACATATAATTGTCTGAAGTCAAATTGAACCAAATATTTCTGTCCCAGTTGTCTTTATCAATATATAAAGCTTTATGTATTTTTGTTTCAGAAACTCCCTTTTAGGCAGCTTCCAGCTGTCTGTCAAGTTTTTCCTGGGCAGATACTACCACCACGGGGACCATGTGGCATGCTCATTTCTCCACAGTCACCTGAAGGCTTCTAACACAGGCAGTGGCCAGAGTCTTATCTATCCCAGCCCAAGTGTCCTGCTTGGCTTGAGGTATGTAGGGAAACCACTTCGGCTTCAGCTGCTTTCAAATGGTGCTCAGTATTTCTAAGACCACGAGCTAAGAGAAATAGGCAGGGTAACTTTCCATTCGTGCTTTTGTCTTTCTGACTTTCTCTAATCAAAGAAGGGAAGGGAACAGGTAGTTCTCTCTGGTGTCTGGTGCCCACAGGTGGGGCAAGGCTCAAAACCAGTCAGTTCAGGCACCTGCTGCAAGGCTGGGGCCAGGCACGATGCCGTGTACTGCATCCCTCTGCTGTCGTTGGAGTGGAGGGGCTTGAGGCAGCCTGGTAGGGTTACAGATTCGGGATATAGTAACAGACACCAGACCAACAGATTAGGGATAAACAGTTTAACTCAAAATAACAGTACAGCAACAAATATCCATCAGTAGTACACTTATCTGGGTCAAAATGACAGTAAATTCAGTAATTCACTAATACTGGGCTAAACTTACTTCAGTAAATCCAACTTAATCCAAAACTTAATATTGGGGTCTGCAAAGGCTTGCATGAGCATGGTTATCAGGCAGGCCAGCAGAAAGCAGGGCAGGGCTTCTTCAGATGAGCGATTCGACCAGCCAATAGGCCTGGGGAATTAAAAATTTTCTGGTTGGACTGTCCCACTTCTATTGTGAGTCGCAGAAGTGCTATTTGGACTTGCTAGCCAGGCATTGCATCCCACATCTGCTCCCTTCTGTGCTTCTTTCCTTTGTGTTCTCGGAAATACCATGTAATACAATACTAACCCCACATTTCCACCCCTTCCTTATGTGAATCAGTGGGGGAAAATATGGTGGTCGTGTCCTGGCTGTGCAATGCCAGGACTGATGTCTATGCCACACCCCCCCCCAAAGGTGTCAGATGCAGAGAAGAGTTTGGTCATGGAGTCTCTTTGTCTATAGTTTCTCTTTGAAATGGAAATACTGTGTTCTTGTCAGAAATTGTGAAATCTCAAATGACTGAAACTGAAAAAGCAGAGGTGTGGAAGGAGAGTTTATAGGGCTAAAACTGGATGTTGCCCCGGAGAATTGATCTCACTCCTTACAGAGTTCTGGTGGGAAGATAGGAAAATGATGCAACTAAGTGCATTGTAGATGTTGTTAGTCTTGTATGTTTTGTGAGGTTTTGTGCAGAGCTCCAGCTTGCTCCCGGGCAATCCACTGACTCACAGAAGATCACATCCCAAAGCAGCAAGGGTTAAGCATGAAGGGTTGCCCAGCCGTGCCTGAGGGTGAGTAGGCAGGAGCTGTTGGCAATAAAAGAAGAGTAAATGGGCTGGATGGGCAGTCAAGCTCAAGTGCTTCCGAGTCAATTGGACCCTCTGCTGTGGCAGCTGAGGAATCCCGGCACCTATGATGGACATGGGCTGGGGATGCGTCATGGTGCAGTTCCCCTTCTAGGCATGGTACCACAGTCTCCTTCGGAGACAAGTGCCTGGAGCAAGCTAGGAAGAGCTGTTAGCTGCTGAAAGAGCTGTTAGCTGCTGATGCCCCTGCCCTGGATGGCCTTTTGAAAGGTAATGGCTCTCTGGTGTCTCCCTTTTGTTCCCAGGAGAAGCAACCATCTACTGTTCCCTGACTGAGCCCAGGACACACAGCAACCCTCATTCTCTGCCGGTGCCACCCCAGACACTGCTTTCAAGTGAAAAGCCCCTTTTTGTTAACACATGTAAGTCTGAAAAGACTCCATAAGAATCAATGTAAATAGCAGAAGGAAGGAAGGAGAGTAGGCAGGTCCGAATCCCACACCAGGGACCCTGACTTCACTCACCACAAACTTAAAGACAGGTATAAATTCTCCTCAGTTTACTTATATGAGAAAGTGAAGCTGGCTTGCTCTCACTCTCTCTCTCTTTCTCTTTACCGAATGCTCAGAGATTTCTGTCTTTAGTCACTCCTCCGTGCTGTAAGTTTCTTTAGATTGGAATTGGATGATCTCCCAGGTTCTGGGACCCTTTTGCCGTGGGAATTCCTGGGGATATAGCCACTGTTTGATGTTAAGTTAACAACTCTCAAATTCAAAGGGCTGACTAAAGATACGATTCTTCTTTAGTATAATTCCTGATATACCACCAACGATTTTTAAGGAGCCCTGTAGCAAACTGTGTGCTTTTACATTCATGTTCCTGTATTTTATCTTCTGTCAAATGAAACTCTGAATTTGACCATTGTGATTTGTGTGTGTCACTGGGAATTTGAACCTTAAGCCTGTGTGCTTGCTACCCAGGACCTTGGAGATCCCAAACGTGTAGGCACCTGTGAGGAGACGATCCAGACCGAGTAGGGCCCTGGGTTTGACTGGCAACAGTGAAATAACACTGCTAGGCAGTGACCGCAGAAACCACTTAGGAGAGGGGTATATAAACAGCTCCCAGAGAGACTGATGGGAGCGCTTCTGAGGAACAGCTGGCCTGCACCTTGGTGATCTCCCCTTACTTGAGGCACCGGATGAGGATACTTTCCTGGGAATTGAGTGATACTGTTGTCCGAAAAGCAGATTCGTGCCTGGCGTGCAAGTAATCAATTCACACATTCAGGAGAGATATTGTTTTATTCAGGCCTGTGTGCTCGGTGGATTTGCCACAAATCGAGCGCACCGGGTCTAATCACTTTTCTGCTTTTATTCGTAATTCTTATACATATTCTAATTTCCTCTTCTACATATTCATTAATTTTCCGAGAACTAATTATAATATTACATCATCCTAGACACGTGTGCATTAGAGTCTTTGGGGGTCCTCTGGTGGTGTTTCACGGTCCTCTGGTGGTCGTCGATAGTCTTCCTCACACTGTCCTTTAGTTGAACTCAGTCTTCATGCATGCTCAGTTTTAGCTCCTGGCTTAATTAGCACATCTCTTAATTAACACAAACTAGCACTACCCTCTTATCTATTCTACTCAAGATACAAGGTTAGCCTCCCTATCTAATTTACGCAGAATACTAAGTTTCAAGGCCTTTTCAAGGCCTTTTTTATCTACTGTATGTCAGATCTGTCCATTCACAAAGTGTTCCTAGCCATCTGCATCATTTCAACCAAAGAACTATATATCTCTTCATTGTTTCTTTGTATTTGGTGTTACTCCCTGTCATATATCTCTTCACTGTTTTTTTCTTTCCTTGTAAGGTTGTTCTGTTTCCGTGGTTACTGCTCACTGGAGTCTAACAATGCTTCCAAGATACAGAATTTATCTACATGCCTACAAACACAACACCTGCTAGTTACCTAACTTTTAAGCAACAAATCTTAAACGAACAGTATAAAATAATAGGTACTGTAACAAACTGTATCCGCTACATCAATACCTATTAGGTAGATTATAAGGAATTTGGAATGGAAGCAGGATAGTTCTCACTCGCAGGGTGGTGTAATTGTTACCTACTTAATGAGTGCCTTATGCCAATAAACCTCACTTCGTGCCTCGGAACCTTATTCCTTCAAGGGGTAGATAGCGGCAGAGGGTCTGACTGTGACAGCACCATTTGAACTAATTTCCTCACACTGGCTTCATTTTTGCACTCTCTGAATGTATGTGTGGCTCTTAGTCACATGCACAAGCCCAGCATGTAGGAGTAGTGCCTACAGAGAGACTTCTTTTTAATGCCATTGTACTGGGTGTTCAGGTTAACAGTTTACATGAGTAAACTCAGAAAAGTTAAGCTGAAGATACTCTCACTTAAGTTGAAGATGTTTGTTCTTAGTTTATATTCCTAGTTTTTTATATGTATATATAAATAAATTTTTACGTCCAGTTTGATTTAAGAAAAAGAAGTGGGAGCTCAAAACACGGTTTTAATTAAATTCCCACATGTAAGTGAAATGCATGGCACCATTATCAGCAAAGCATATTGGCTTGAATGTGATGCCATGTGCAGTTACCCCCAGGCTCAAGCCAGATCTTCTTTGGCCAGCTAAAAACACAGAGCAAGCTCAGGTCAATCTGTACTTAGCCAAACAGACAAGGCTCAATACCTAAATGGAAATAAGTAGTATGTTTATTAGTTGACCCTTACATTTAAATCATCATCTTGCAAACTTGAGGCAGATGAACTACTTTTATTCACATTACTTTCTATGCTGTGCACTACTTCCTGACTATTTATGTCCCTGATTAATTTATTTATACTTGTGTGGGAGATTGTTGTAGGACAGCCTCAGTACTGTCTGCATTCTCCACCAGCTTGTCCCAGGGCGGCCATGGCGTTGGAGCACAGGATCAATTTGTAGTGGTTGATACCTTTTATGCCTTCAGCACGCTGAATTTCATCGTGGTGTGCTGGAACAGTCGATTG
>NW_009205874.1:8401-28528 GCF_000690835.1 Fulmarus glacialis | reverse complement strand
AGACTCAAGTAACTGTTATCTAAAACTAATAAAACAGTAGTTCTAAATAAAGCATATCAGTCATGAGCTTTACAGTTCAATGCTGTTTGTAGGCCTGTACTGGGTGTGACTGGGATGGAGTCAATTTTCTTCACAGCAGCTCTATGGTTCTGGGTTTGGATCTGTGGCTAAAACAGTGTTGGTAACTCACCAGTGTTTTGGCGATTGCTGAGCAGTGCTTGCACAGCGTCAAGGCCTCCTCTTTTCCACTCTGTCCCCCCAGTGAGTGGGGTGAGAGTGGGCAAGAGGCTGGGAGGGGAGACAGCCAGGACAGGCGACCCAGGTTGGCGAAAGGGGATATTCCATACAATATAACCTCATGCTCACTAATAAAAACAGGTGGAGAAAGAAGGGGGGGTTGGCTTCCAAGGTGGCTGTTGCTCAGAAACTAGATGGGCATCGGTCTGCTTGTGGGAGGTGGTGAGTGATTTCCTTTGTGTTGCTCCGTGCCTCCCCTTTCCTTTACCTGTTAAACTCTCTTTATCTCGGCCCTTGAGTTTTCTCACTTTTTGTTATTCCAGTCTTCTCCCCTGTCCTGCTGGGGGTGAGTGGGTGGCTGCGTGAGTGCTTGGGCTTCTGGCTGAGGTCAACCTACCACAAGCCCTGCTACAGTTACACCAGAGGAGTGGAGCTCCCATGGACCTATCCTGATAGGTAACTGGTAGGGAGGCCAGCCCTATGTTGGCTGTCACACTGGTAAATATGAAGTTTTGCTGACCACAGTTCAAATCAGAGTACAATGCTAGCTTCCTCCTTATTGGTGGACTTGGATGAAGTAAACTTCAATGCTTTTGAAAAGCAGAGAGATCTACTGGTGGCTGTTTCTCCAGAGTGATCAAAGAATCTTTCACAGGGTTGGCTTTGATGTGGTGAATTTATATTACTAGTCTTCTGTTCCCAGTGTTACATGGGTCACCTAATCAAATACTCCTTATTTGTCATCAATCCTTTCATCTCCTGTTGCTGGTTACTTCCTCATGGTACTTTTCGGTTACTGATACCGCTAATCTCCAGGTGAATATTGTTTACTTCCTTCCACTAACCATGCTTAAGGTCAGTCTGTTAGCAGGTGCAAATGTATAGCAGTGTTACCTAGCGGAAGACAGAAACCATGACTATGCAAACATTACAGTGATTTTTTTTTTTTTTTTTAATAGCCCAAGCTATTAATTGCACAAGTGCAATTGCAATAAAAAAAATTGCATAAATACAGTAATGTATGGTTATGGTAAACTGTGTAGTAGAGAACTGTTCTGTTCATGTAGTTTATTCGAGATTGAAGCAGTTTATTAAGAACATGGCAATCACTCAACTGTATCTTCAGAAGGAAAATTGGTAATATTACAAATAAACCACAAAATGCGACACTTCAGAAATGTTAAGCATCTACAGTTTCTGGAAGCACCCACTGTTTCTAAATACCCTTCTTTTATCCCAGAAAGTTCTAATCTCTCTCTTTCTGTGACATGCATCCTTCTCTCTGCACCTTCCCCCGATGTATGGGTTACAAGGACAATCCCTCTTCTTGCACACACCTTCTGTGTGAGATGGGGTTGCTCCAGCTTTATGCGAGCATTTGCTGTTCCCTATAACCTGCTGATCCCCATGCTGGTGAGAAGGCATCCCATGAATTTGCATGCACACAGCTGAGGTGTGGCTCCCTACTTGTTGCACCCTGCACTGTCAGTCCCCTAGCTGGATACAGGCTGGGCTCCTTACAGCATCTGATGCAGAGGATGCTGTCTGGCACAGGTGGAGGTTGTGATGTTGGCAGGGTGACTTTGGGTGGTGTCGCACAGGTCTTGACTACTGCTGTTGCCACTCCAAGGTGTTTTCCTCTTGTTAAAAATTTCATACTTCTTTTGTACTTCTGTTGAATCCTTCTTTGCTTCAAAAGTGTCTGAACTTCCCCAGTTACTGTTTAGTCCAGGTGATTATTGTATTCCTCTTCAACACCATCAGTT
The DNA here is from genome assembly GCF_000690835.1 of Fulmarus glacialis. Taxonomy (NCBI): domain Eukaryota; kingdom Metazoa; phylum Chordata; class Aves; order Procellariiformes; family Procellariidae; genus Fulmarus; species Fulmarus glacialis. The sequence continues at coordinate 26,525 of NW_009205874.1, read as the reverse complement.
GGTGGTTGATGACCATCTTCCCTTTTGACTTGATCAATTTTGGGCAGGTGCCCTCCAGATAAACTAGTCTTTGGCACGTGCACATACACACAGAATACACACTTGCATTCTGACCTTTACTAGGTATTTTTATCCAGCCCATGTGTCAGGGACTGACTATAGGAGCAACCCCAGAATAAGTTCTCCCAGCCTGTTATGGTCCACAAGATCCTTGGCTCTTAAGAGACCATGCTCATGGCATGGGGGCTCTGGGAACACCTATCTTTGTGTGTTGACATAGCCTGGAGAAGGATGTTTGCCTCTAACTGTTGATTTTTCAGGTGGTGGGGATCTTCAAAGTTGTGATCCTCTGCTGCTGGTCTTAGCCTAGAGTTGGTGAGCTATCTTTTTATACCCTTTAATTTCAGTAACCTATTGCCTTCTGCAGTTGCTCATTCTCTTTGAACTGGTTGTCCGTGTTCCCTGGTGAATCATAGAAACCGATTGACAGATGAGTAATTTATCTGATGATCATCATGCAGGTGTCTTACCTGCTCTGTTGTTGCATTTACCATTTATCCAAAATGCTAAATATATTAATGCTAAATTAGCAGTTTGGTTACTGCCAAGCTGCTCTCTTCAGAAATGGTAAATGTTTGCTCAGGGTTGGCCATTCAGTTACTGTTCAGTCTTGGCACAGTAGTTCCCACACCATGGTTCTGCAGTCTCCTGCTGCATTTATGTTAACTTTCTCTTCCAGCAATGTGTAGGACAAGGGATGTAACCTTCTGAGTCTTTACTGTATGTCCTACTATCCTCTTGACTGGTGACAGTGAGCTGGTTTTGGGTGTGCTTTCTATACCCTGTTACTGGGATCTTGGTTTGCCTCTCACAAGTCCGACACAACATTGCTGAGTCTTATACTCTCCCTATTTTTTCCCTGTTTAGGTATTTTCTGGCTCCAGTGTGCAGCTGTACAGACTTTAGTGTTAAGTTACAGTGTTCAGTGAATGAAGTATTAAATCTTTGCTGGAATGTCTTACCCAATTCAATAGATCAAAAGCCTGTGACAATTTATTCTGTGTTTTAGGCTTTATTTATTTTCTTCTGTATGTATTTCCTAGAGGAGGGCCTCTAAGAAGAAATAATCAATAACAAACATTGCCAATAAAAATTGAGGTCTTTTCTATCAGAAATCAATTTAGATGTTTTGTGTAGATTGAGGCTATTAGAAAACTGAAGGAAACGTAGTCTTCCACTGTTTGGATGTATTGTTCCTTTTCCCCTAGAATGGAAACCTGTAACAGTTGAACTTACTGCTCTTTATATAGATGGCCCAAATTCCCCTCAAATCTCTCTGTGAGGGGAATGTGAGGTGTCTCCGCAGGGTGATTCAGGGACATTACGTAAGACAGAGGCCAGAGACATGCCTAAAACTATCTGATAGAGAAGTCTAGGTGTAGGCATTTTAGTCGCATGATAGATTTGTTGAAGAGCTGTGCTGTTACTCCTGTGTTGAATGGGCATGTCTCTCCACTCCCTTTCTATGCACCGTCAATGAAAAATTGGCAGTTGCCCGTGTAGTAGTTGCTGATGATTTCTGAGGCTTGTGGTCAAGGTGAGAAAGTAGCAGGTGAAGGAGTGAAGCAGGCATGTGTGAGGAATAGTTTTCTCTTTGTCTTTCAGAGTCTTGTACTGATACTGATCTTCTCAAATGTTCTTCCTAAGACAAGCGCTTTCTGCCAAATATCACTTTTTAAAGTAGCATATTTTTGTTGTATTGAAGTTATAAAAAAAATTAAGGTTGTGATCACAGTTGCTAACTTAGTTTTCTTAATCCAGCTAATAACGATGATGAACTAATGTTGTATTCCTCATTTTTATGCTATTGACAGTGACAAGAATTGGGATTTACTCTTGGCTAGGCTGTGTGTTGCACGTAGTCAAAGGTTCTCCTCTGTTTAGCAAGGATTTTACAGTTACTAGTAGTTGGCATCTTAGACTTCTTTACATATCTCAGTCATGTTTCTGGAACATACAAATGTCTTAAATTTCTTCAGCAGTTATCTAATTCAAGGACATGATTGTTTTATCCCCTGATTATTTTTCAGGCAATACCCAGTGTAACATTAGCAGTTTGAAATCTTTAGCGTGGATGCAAAAACCTGTTTTCTCTTCTAAGATTCCTGCATCACTGTAAGTATTGCCTTAATGGTGCTGTTGATATTTTTTATGAATTTCATATGTGACTTTGTTTTCCTGTTTTCTTTTGTTATTGGTGTCCTTTGAGAGCAGAGAAAGTAAAAGAGAGTGTGAAGGAAGATAGAGCTATCTTTGAATCTTAATAACACCTGGAAAATTTTAACTTTGTGGCTCTTATAGGTTAGATCTGAGTGATGCTTCTAATTCCTAAGTATGAAATCAGGAGAGTCTTAAAATCTGAAAGAGCCCATGAAATAAAGTCAGGAGACTTGGGTGATCTGGGAGAAATGACCTGAAACATTTTGTTGAGAAGTTGTCTAACATCCTGCACACAGGGAGGTGTTTGTTCTGTCCTAGGTGGGTTTGGCCATACTGAGGGGAACTTACCGAGATGCAAACAGCATTCATGCTTGTAGGTTGTCATGGGTTTTTTTACGCTTTTTCATTTTTGAAGATTGAAATAGTGTTTGGCTTTGAAGACAACTTTCCAGAGGTTATTCAGAAGTAACGTGCTCACCAAGTTGGACTTGTTGGTAATCAATGTAAATTCTGGAATATAACACATGAAGAGTTTGAGATTTGTGACTTTGTCACCTCCTGGAGGTGTACTTAATGCAACAGCAGATGTGATGATGTCATCTCCATGCTTCATGCTGAGTTAGTTAACGCTACCAGACAGGATTAGTGGTGGTTTGCTTGTAGCTACACGTGCTGTTAACTAGAGTCACAGGCTTATGTTTCTCAAAAATTAGTAACTGCCCACAGTGTTAGGGAAGAGCAAATTACATGTAAAATAAAAACAAGTGGGCCACATTGTTATGAGAGATCTTTACTGAACCCAGATTAATTTTCTCCTTTCTTTTGTTGTATTTGAAGGTATAATTGAAGGCCAGCCTTATTGTACGAAAACTCTGACCCGGTATTATATTCTGTAGGTGCTTCTTATGCTCAGCTCTTAAGCATTGCTTATTGTGTCGTGTTATACAAATGCACTGGGTTTTTTCCATTGTTTTTGAATAAGAAGGTAAATGTAGCAATCTATTGTCAAATTAAAAAGTTGAATGACAATAGAATTAGCAGAATAATGTGAAGATTTTGTTATTCATTAGACAGTCAATAGAATTGTTAGTTGCTGCTCTGTGTTTTTGTACCTTAACTGTGTTCTGGGAAATAATTTATGCAACTTGACATTGACAACATTGATGTCCATGGGATGTGCCAGTGGAGTTGCTTTTCTACCTAGCAATTTAAGTTCAATGGTTCTGTTCATAATGCATTCTAAATCACGTCTTGGTAAGTGAAGTATGTTTTGATGGAAAGATTAAGGTTTGATTTTTTTTTTTTTTTTTTTTTTTTTTAAAAAAGCATTTTGGGTTTTGGCTAAAGAAAAAGAAATCAAGAAAAGATGGACTGGAATGTAAGACCACTCCAGAATGCTGATGCAAAGAAGAACCTGCAAAATGAAGAAGCATGTTATACTCAGTTGTTTTCTAATGCACATGCTTTTCCTCAGACAAATGCCTGTTCCTCTAAAAATGCATGCACTTATGCTGGAAATAACCAAATGGTGTATCTGCCAATTAGCAATGTTGCCTTCCCTCCTGTAAATGCTGAAGGATTCAAAACTTCAGATCAGGCCTTACCAGGAGCATCTGTAGCTGGTAATGATATTTTTATCTCAAAATATTTGGTTGATCAACTTCCACTGTCCTGCGTACCAACAGCTCCAAAACCTCCCAATCAGATGTCACGTTTGCAGGCAGAGATGACTCAGACTTCTTGGCCAAACTCTAATGCATACATATATTCCCTTAGAAAATTACCTCCCCTGTCTTCTCAAATGAACGCTGGAAATAACGTGAGGAATGTGCTTCGGGAACCTCAATATGTCACCACAAACGGTTACACTGTGCAGCCACAAATACCGCAGCGCAATTCTGTGAGAACTACAATGTTATATCAAAGTAACATTAATTCCCAGAATAATTCTGTGTCTCTTGGTACCTCTGGGCAACATGTCCAAAACCAAATATATCATCCCAACACTCAGTTTAAAGTTTTACACTCACTGAATCAAAATTCTGCAGCAAACGTACAGCTGCTACAATATCGACCAAGTCAGATGGGATCAGAAGCTCCTAGTGGATGTTCTGCACCATCTTTGTTGCCTGCCAACTGTGATTCAAGAGTTGTAGCACAATCTTCAATAGGCGTACCACAGGCAGTTCAAAATGTGCCTAATGGATACACCCTCAGCCAACAGAGGCCTCCATCAGATCCAAAAAGTGCTTCTGGTTTTAACAGCGTTCAGCAACACTGTCAGAAACAGCAATCTGGAGAAGTCAGTCAATCAGTTAGGAATGTCTGTAATTCAAGTGGAAATGTGGCAGCAAATCAGCCTTTTAATGAAATGTTTGTGCCATCCCCTGGCATTTCCAAAGAACTGTATGATGTTGTGCAAGAAATGGAAACTCTTTCTTCGGTGGCTGCTTCAAAGCCTCTGAGTGCTCCTCCTTCAGTTCAGGAAAACCAGATTAGTAGTTTAGTGAATGGGCCTGTTAATTCTCAAATTTCTTCGGCAGCAGCAGATGGGAGAACAATTACAAAGGACAGACTAGCTTGGGAAGCTCAAAGGCTGTTCACTATTAAAAAAAAATGTGTCCTGCTTGAAAAGATGCATCATTACAGAAGAAAACTCTTAGCAGCTTCAGAACATGTCAAAAGTACTCCCCCACTTCCTCCAAGTTATCAAGATACTCCTGCTAATCGTTCTCCATGGGTGCCCAACCAAAATGTACCACCTTCCCCATCTGAAACAGCGAGGACAGAGAGTCCGATACTTCACTCTTCACCTGAAGAAAGAAATGACAAAAACATAGCCAATGCTGGTAACAGAGGATTAGAGGTGACTCAAAGTAACCCTCAGGTGGAGCAGGGAAGCCTTTCATCAGGCTCTGCTCCTATTCCCTCTCAGAGCAAACTCCCAGCTCAATTAAATAATCCTGAGAGCACTCCCATCTCGGAACAAAGGGATGCATATGCCTTGGGCTCTTCTCAAAAAACTGTGACATCCTTGAACAATGCTTCATGTCTTAGTCAAGTGGATAGCTCTATCAAAATTGCATCAAAGAATGTGCCAGCTAACCCCAAGAACTCATCATTTCTTCAGTTTGTATTGAGCAGCACAAATATATTGAAAGAGAAGACAGCTGGTGCTACTGCTGATAAAATACTGACTAGTCTCCTATGTAGTGAAAAACCGCTGGTAGATACATCTGTCTCGGATGGAATCTTACTAAAAGACACTAGTGAGAAGAACGTAGAAAGTTTGAAAGGTGAGCAGGCATTTATGGTTCAGACAAACTCTCCTGTATCAGAAACAACCAAATCTGGTGAGGCTAAATTCCAGAGTGATGCAGCTCAGAAAAAAATGCCATTTACTGAAAATACATCTTTTAAACAGAGCAATAATAGTTACTCTGTGGAAGAGCTAACTGCATGCCTGGGCTTGTGGAGAAAACATCCATCAGAATCTGTAAGTGTGCAAAACAGCCAATCAAATGAAAGCCCCCCAGCAAATCAGATTTCACCTTACAGCCAAAACACAAAAAATAGAGAACAAAATAATGTTCTGGTTAGTACAGATGAAGCAATTTTGCCTATAACAACTGCTTCTGTAGGACAAAAACTTGATACGTTGAGTTGCAATTTGATAAAAAGTTTTGAACTCCAAGTTGCAGTTGTCTCTCCTTTAGTACTTTCTGAACAGAGAACACAGAGTGAGCAGGCAGGCAAATGTCCAATATCTGCAGGTAAAACCTATCCAGTGATTGACTCAGGAAGCGCATATAGCTTGCAAGAAGAGGGGAAAAATGGTTTAAGTGTGGTAAATACCGATAAGGGAACAAAAGAAACTGTTCAGTTGTCACCCAGTGATTGTGTTCTGGTACAGAAAGTGGACACACATTCGCAACAGACCAAATTAGCTGATGGAAACAGAATAGTAAAAAACAACGTGAGTGCAAATGATCCGTATGATGAAAACCAAAGGAAAGTTAGTCAATCTGCACAAGATGCCAGAGAAAATCTGCAGCTTGGATTACAAAACAAGCCTTCTCTTCCTGAATTGGGCATAAATTTTTCTAGTCAAGTCTTTCAAGAAGGTATAAGAGACCGTAAAGACAAGCAAGCTGTGTTAGAGACAGGAGATACATCCACAGCTGTGTTGGAAGAACAGATGTTTTGTATTTCTAGCGTATGTTCTCTTGTTGAAGGTGATACATTTTATAATCCACAAATAGCAAGTATTTTCAGGGCAGTCCCTGAGACACATGCATTAAGCGGTACCTCTTCAGAAGGAAACGCATCTGACCCAAGGCAAAAGGAGCAACGGCTGGACTTGTGTAAAAATGAGCTGAGCAGTAACACTCCCCAAAATGAGAGCTTGCTGCAAAAGATGCTGGAAGAATCATCAAGCTGCATGAGTAAAGCAGGTAAGATTTTGGATGGTATCACAACTAGTCATTTGGAGAAAGAAAGCAGTGGCGATCCTCTTAAAACAGTTTCTACCTCAGAACGAAAAATGTCTTTCAATGCATCTTTCAAGCATCCTGAAAATGACTTGGAAATTCTTGCTAGTATAAACCAGGAGTTAGCTCAAAATTCACTAGATTTCTCGATCAGCGTAACTGCTGAAACAAATGCGTTCACTGTTCCAAGAGACAACAGTAAACAAAATTGCATGCCCAGTAAAAATAGCACAGAAAAAGTGATGAACCTTTTTGGAGCAGAACCTATTAAATGCCTAAACAATCAGCTGTCTGAACTAGTGAAAGAGTTTCCGTACGGCATTGAAGGTGCTGATATGCTAACAAAAGAACCAGCACAAAATGATTCTGCGGGTGAGTGGATGGAGAATCAACCTCAAAAAGAGACTCAAATTTGTGACAAGAATTCTCATTTGAAGGACCGAGTAGATCAGATGAAAATTGCAGTGTTAAGCTCTGATCAGATGCAAGAACTGTTTCCTGAACACAACCAGTGTTCTTCTAGTGACAGGAAGAGAATAGCGAGTCAACAGTCAGAAAAGGCTTCAGCTGAGAAGGAGAACCTTGAAGGCAGTATTCAGCCTGGTCAGAGTCTATGTGAGAAGAAAAAAAAACCACAAAAAACCTCCAACCCCAGGAAAAGAAAAAAAAAAGATTGTTCTTTAATGGGTTGGCTGTCTGTAGCATGTAAAATGCCACAGTGCACCTGTAAATTTGGAACATCTGGTTCAGAGAAAAATGATGATCAACTTTCAAAAGCTGAAAATACTAACTCTGCAGAGAGACAAGAAAACAACAGTAAATCTGATGCTGTAATGAAGAACAACTGTGCAGTGGGAAACCTGCCAATTTCTGAAAAAGTCCCGAACAGTGTTAGCAAAAATAAAAAAGATATTTGCAAATACACCTCTGTAATGAACAAAGAAGCTAGGTTAAAGCTGAATAATGAATACAAACCGCTTACAACACAACAGGAAAAAATTGAACCACTTAATTCCTCTGAAAACCAGGATGTTGATAAATCTAAAAGGAGCAGCTGGAAGGAAGAGCTGCAAATCGACAGAGGAACCCCGTTGTTAGGCAAAGAATTTCATTCTGACAAAAAAGAACATCAGAGAGTCTCAGAAGAGTTGTCAGAGAAAGCTGGTCATACAGATGCAGACAACATGACAAAGTCATCCGAAAAGAGAGAGAGAGTCTTCAAAATGGAGTCCTTTTCAAAAGGTAAAACCAAAACAGGTTTGGCCATAAAATCCAAAACAGACGTTCACAAATTTACAAAGTCAGAAACTATTGAAATTAAGCATGCTGAAGTCAATCAAGGACAAAAAATTAAAACCTATGAAGAGAACTCAGCAGAAGAACAGAACTGTAGGAAACAAAAGGAGATACTTGGGCAAGATGTAGGAATTAACATCAAAGAGAAAGTCAAATTATCAGCAGAAATAAAACATAAAAAGCTGAATAGTTACCGTGCTGATGCTATAAAATTCCCAAATTTTGGCACTGTAGACTTAAAGTCAAGAAACCACAAATATTCTCAGCATAAATCTATGAAAGTTCATCCTTCACAGGAGCCGTCGTACAAACGGAAAAGGATGGAAAGCATGATTGGGAAGAGAGACCCTAAGAAAACAAAGGTGGAAGAGGAAAGACTGAAACAATCTGAAGCAAAGAATTCCAAGCAGCTTTCACATATTTGCATGGTAAATACTGACAAAGCTAAAAAGTTGAATGGGGAAAATGGCTGGAAATTGAAGAATTCATTAGCAGATCGCTCTGTGCTTAAACTACAGAGAAAAAGGGCTCGATCTTCTACCATCTCTAAAAACTACTTTTCTAACAAAGAGAAACGTCTTGATGGTCAAAACAAAGACAAATGCTCTGAGAAAATGTTTCCTGATAAAAACCTGCTCTATTTAAATAGAAGAAATAACAGATTAAAATTGCATCTTCAAAAGGAACCAAAAAAACACTACCTGAACAGAGTTGCATTTAAACGTATGGCACAGGAACGCATATATCTGACAAAATTAGAGACATCACCTGTCAGACCCGTCTGGCCTATAAAGCCCAAAGTGTCACAAAACAGCCCAGATGCGAAAAGAGATGCCTCTGTCTCAGAAACTGAGAAATCATGTAAACTGGAAGTACTTGAATTTAAGCTGTGTCCAGAGATACTGTTCAGAAATCCAGCCTCTGATGAAGAAAACTTAGCTGCAAAGAATTCCCTGGAAAGAGAGAAAGCCATTGTGGGAGGTATGATGCTATCTTGATTATTAATTTCTAAGTAAATTAATTTGCAAGTAAAAAGTATACTCCTTTTTAAATTCATGTTACACAAAACTACAGACAGTGAAAACATGGGACTCTAGACGCTGAAGGTTGAAATAGCTTAGCTAGCTTTCTGACAGACTGTAGTTGTGTGTTAAGCTGAAAAGGAACATGAGACTTTTCCTTCAATTTAACGTTTTATTCTTTTTCTTTAAGTTTTACAGAATAAAGTCAGAGTAGTTTAGAGCGTGGCAGTTACAAGTAACTTTGCGAGAAGGCTTTCTAACCTACTTGTAGAAGATAGCTTGGCTTTTTTTGTAGAAAGCAGATTCCTTTGGCATAGTTACCAAAGGTAATCTGATTTGTATTCAGCGTTCACCTGGTTGTGTATAAATCTGGCTGGGTAGACAGCGGAGGGAGAGATCTTTTGTGGCATTGAGGAAGAGAGAGGGCTTGGGCCAGACGTATCCTGCACACAGTCTCTGTAACCTTTGCCATCTTCGCTTTAAGCTGCCTTTCTTCCTCCTCTTCTTCCCTATCCCCAATCTTTCGACATTTTACGTGGTGCATTGTGAAGCATATTTGTGTCAAATGCTATATTTGATTTTAAATAAAACCAAATCTTAAGTTGTACGTACCAGCCCTTGCAGTCATTTTCACACCCAGGGAAAATTTCCTTTTGCATGTGCTAGTATACGTGTTAAAACTTGATGCTGAATAGAGACCAAAACTTGTGATATAGGAACCTCAAGAACATTTTTAAAATTTTCTCTTTAGGTGTCAAGAGTAAAAAAGAAGATTGGTTAAAATGTGATCCAGTGAAGCAAAAAAAGCTGGAAGAGATCTCTACAGGTGAAATGATTTCTGATTATCTGTTTTGAAATATAAGTTAAATACTCTTTGCTTGGTTTTAAGTGTTCCTTTACAGTAGCAAATCTTACTAAAGTATTTTAGCTTATTCTTTACTAGATCTGCTGCTGAAATGGATACTGTAGAGCAGACGTATGAGTTTCAAATATTTGTGGAGATTTTTATTGCCATAAGAATATGTTGTTGGAGATTGCTGGAATTTTCCTGCATATGTGTGTGCAATTGAATTGGAGGTAGCCAATTTTTGACAAGATTTAAGTACACTTCTAAACTGTAGGTAAAGACTGCTAGCTCTTTCCCACTTTAAAATGTAGGAAGTGACGTAACAAAATCTAGTGAGAGACTATAAAAACAGAAAGTGATTTTCTTATTTTATTTGGCTTTCATAGTAAGTTGACACCGTCTGCACATACACCCATGCTCACAAGTACTGAGATCTGTGTGTCCCAGTAGTCTGGACAGGATTAATTGTATGGGACACAGAGGAGAAGTGGTGCCACTACTATATCTTTCTTGTTTCTCTTGATTGGCAAATTACTTTTTGGATGGTCTTTTGTACCCTTTAGGAGTCAACAGTTTCAACAGTGGCATCTTTCATCTCGGGATCTTGGTTGTTCCATCCTTTGTAAATCTTGGGTGAGGTTGCTCCCCACTGTCTTTCTTTCTTTGCTTTAGGTATCTTTCTAGCTATAGTTTTTTTTTCCTACTGGTCTAACAGGAAGAGAAATGGTGCCTTCAGCATGCTGTAACCTTGTTGGCATCCTCTTCTTATCAGGGTGCAAGTCCTCTGCTGATAAGTTATCTGTGTTGTGGTCTTGATGCAAGCAACACATTTTGCAGTGTTTACCTCTTTTATTGCTGTTGAATGTGTCCTTGGCTATTGGTGTCTGCCATTCTTTTAGCCCTTCCTCTTGTTTCTTCTCTTACTTCCACAAATGCACATTTTCATTCACACCTTTCTTACTATTCTTTAGAACTCTCTCTTACGAAGACACCCAAATGACCATTTGGTGCTTAAAGATGCATTGGAGATTTAAATCTGAGGTGCCTGGTGCTTTAGGAAGGAAGTTTGTGGCATCCTTTTTGACAGTGGGTGGCCTTAAGTACCACATGCTTAAGAAGTAGAGCCCTTTGAGACTCTCAGACTTTTGCTTTAACCTGCTTCTCTGTCTGTCTTTCAGCTGAGGACATTATTCCACTTGATACAGCTATACAGATCCTGGATGGAGATGGCGAGGCTCTTCACATTCCAACCAAAGACTCAAAAGATATGTTTCAGACCTACAGGAAAATGTATCTGGAAAAAAAGATGCAAAAGCCTTGATAGCACTCCTGGATCATAGGTCTTATTCAGTATCACTGGGGAAAAAAATGCCAACACTAAAATGCTTTTTCCTGTTTACTTCATATTTCTGAATAATTGTAAAAAAAAAAAAAAATTTTTTTTGGGGGTGTATTGGCAATTTTTTCCCCTATTTGCCTCATATTTGTGAATGATTGAGATCTTATTCTGTATTTATTGCACAAATACGCTTTGGTGCTGAAAATGCCATTGTCAAATGTATTGTTTCTTTTTGGCATATTTGAATCTTTTTTTTAAAGATACAGGAGTTAGTTGAATCTTGACCAAAAAAAATCAAACTCATTTAAATTGTCATAGTCTGTTTTCTTTTCTGGTTCTGGAAAACTTCTACTTGTGGTACTTTCCATTGCTGGCAGTAGAAAAATATTCCTACTGGAAAGGGATTGCAGTGGATTCCCAAGCATTACACATTTATTTTCTACTTATGCTCGTTCGATTGTTATGCTTCTAACAAGGCTTTCTATTTTTTTAGAAACTTTTTTTTTAAACTGGGAATACAAATACAAAACCCTCAGATCAAACATACAGAATAGGGGATACCATGAAGTATTTATGCTGCTACCCAGTTATCTTACATTTCTTTTTGTGGAGCTTGTACAAGTTGAATTCCGAGTTCTTCATCTGAACACAATGCTGACTTCTCTTGTTTTTCCTCCCTCTCTGCTTTCTTTACACTTGAAAGAAAAGTGCGATTGTTGACTTGCAGGGAGTTTGAATTCACTCTTGTCCGGACAATGTTGCTCACTTTAACCAGGCTGTAATTAATTTCTTTGTTTATGAAGTGTTAGATAATGTTTGACTACACATTCGCTGTGACATAAGAGTTATATTTGTTGCTGGATATCTTTTGTTTAAGTGTCTTTTCATTATTGTTTGGAATTTTGAATTGAATCATATTTTTTCAGAAATTTGGTACTTGATTCTTTCTATCTGTTTAAACCTTTATACTGACAGTAAAAACTCTGTAGATATTTCATTGAACGATTTTTATACTTGGAATAAACTTCTGAAGTCTATACCTTGTCTTTTTTTTTTTCAGTTTGAAAGTATAAAGTTCTGTTTATTGCAGCTAGTTAAATAGGTATTGAAGATATTCCTGTAGATGAAAAGCAGCTTTAAAATAAGTGCCAGATCTTCCTTCTTAAAAGGTTTCATAGTTGCAAATGAGAACTGGACTTGAGTCCAAGCTTTTTCTGATGAACTGTGAACAGCCTGTACTTATACTTCAGAAAACACATCGGGAACGTTTTTCTCTTCTCCATCCTTCTCCCCCGCTCCCCGCTCTGACTTGGAGTTCGGAATTGGTTAGCATGAGTACTTAAAAAGCCTTCAGCACTACTCCATTCCTGAAGATGTAGGCTTGTAGGCATCTTGGATATAATTACCCAGTGGAGCATAACATTATAATTTCCTAGCTCTATCTGTATGCTGATTTAAAAATTGGCTTTTTTGGGAGAAAGAAGTCCTCCCCTTCCATCATGTGTGCATTTTTTCTCTCAAACTATGGAACTATTCGGGAGGTTTTTAACTCCCTGTCTGGCACAGCTGTCCTAATAACTTAGATATTTTTTTTTCTGGCTGGATGCCCAACCATTAGTCTGTGGGGAATGTTGCCACTGGAGAATTTTGTAATAATGTTGGCAACTCTGAGAAGGTTTTATTTTGCATTTTCTCGGGAGTTTAGCACCTGTATTATACTGCCTGCATTAAGGAAGATTCATTATAGCCTTAAGTGTACCCAGTACAAACAACACATAGTTCCTGTCAAGAATTAATTTTAGGTTTTGTTCTGCATAATGATACATGAAGCTGACTTAAATGCTTGAGTGAATTCTTTTCAATAGGAAATTATTCAATCCATTGACCCATGACGATTATATTCTAAACATTTGGAGAAGTTTGCTCACTGACCCTGTGCACCCAGTAAGTGAGAATGCCAGTTTTGAGTCCCAGTGGATACAGCTACATCTTCTTCCTCTCTTATACCAAGAGCGTATCTTGGCTCTGTGACCATGTTTACACGGTGACTTGTGCCTACACTGCTTTGGTATGGCTAGGATCTTTGGGATAGACTGGCCACATCCTTTCTGCTTGGTTCACGTGTTGGCTCAGTAGCTATCCTGTAAGCCTTTGCACTTAAAGTACTTTGCACTTAGGGCTGGCCTTTAGCCTGTGCTACGCTTGCCGCGTAATTGCTGCATGCACCTGCATACTAAGAGGAATATGCCAGATGCTCTTATTCAGTTGGTATTTCTCCTGCTCCTTATGGTGCTGACTGAAACCACAATACTACAGCAAGCCCTTGGCCTTGGACAGGCAAGATTCTGACATCCACCTGGATGTGGCTATTGTGAAAAAACTAGTGCTATGTTGCTTGAAGTGAACACAAATGAGTGTGAGGGCACTCACTAGCATCTGAAGGTACCCATCGTGGTTGTGATGTGTGCCCGTTGTCTTGTGTGTTGTCTGTACGTGAAAGGACTTGTAATATGAATGTCACTAGTGGGATTACTTTGTACAAACCATGGATCCTGTCATGACTCTGAGAGCACTAATAGATCTTAATGGTCCCGATCATCCCTGTGTGGGACCTCCACCCACGCCCCCTGCTCATGGGCCCAGGAACTCCATTTAACATCAAGCCAGGGCTTCAGTCCCTGCCTGAGCGACGTTCAAGGTCGCTCTAGCTGTCTCTAGCTCTGTTACAGTCATGCCTGTGTGTGGGCATGGAAATTGCCCATTGATCCAGACCCTGACCCATGGACGGTCTGCCTGCCTGGACTCAGATGTATGTCATTACTGTGAAGCTACCTGTCAATCATGACTATGTCTGACCCTGGTTACCATCACTGGATCTGATCCTGGCCTGCAGATTGACTTCCCAGCTTCACATTGGCCCTTCTTTCATCAGTACAAGCTTGTCTGGTGATCTGGACTCTGGCTTGACCCTGGTTACCATCCCTGTCCTGCTTGCCTTGCCTGGGGGTGGGGACTTGGCTGGTGAGGCCCCTGCCTTGCCAGTCGTGGTACCTCCCTCGGCTTCTGGCCCCTGGCCCTCGCAGAGCTGCTGGTCCTTGCTGAGCCCTGACAGATACAGAGCTGTAGGATGTGGGTGTGCAACATCCTATCCTGCTGGTGTCTGTCTTCTCTCTTCTTTCCATTCCCTTCTAGGAAACTTCCTGTGTCAGTAGGAAGAGCTACCACTTCTATCATTCTTGCCTTTGTGCCCCAAGAGAGTCGTGGATGAGGTTCCTGATAAGTGTAAAAAGGTAAACGTCATTTGCCACCCATTTTCAAAGATAAGAAGATGACCCATGGAACTACAGGAGACTGGTCAGCCAGCCTGACCTCTTTCTTTGGGAAGATTATAGAACAATCCTGCTTGAAGCCATGACTACCCAAGTACAGTAAGGATAAGGTGGTCTGGAACAGTCAGTGTGGATTTACAAAGGGTAAATCACACCTGACCAGCCTGATGGCCTTTTATGATGAGATGACAGATTCTGTGGACAAGGGGACTGTGGAAAATGTTGTTTACCTTTAACAAGGCTTTTGACGTGGTTTCTCATAGTATTCTTGTAGCCAAATTGGAGAGAGATGGTTTGGATAAGTGACCTACACAGTGGGTGGAAAATGAGCTGACCAGCTGGGCTTGGAGGGATACCGTCTGTCATCTGTGGTACAAAGTCCAGCTGGCATCTGATTATTACTGCATTTTTCAGCAATTGATACTGGGGCTGTCATTGTTCACCGTCTTCATTAATGAATTGGAGAATGGAATGTAATGAGCCTTTGCAGGTTTGCATGGAGAAATGGGGTCCTCAGGAAACTCAAGAGTAACTTTCTGTAGAAGTTCAGGAAAGGCACACAGGGTGTCTCCCAAAAACACTTGCTTCCTCTCGCTCACTTCCAACAGGTGAAAATAGAGATACTCATAAGAGCTGGTTTCTAATGGTGTGATGAGGCCATGGCCCCAAAGGATGGCCTGTCCAGCAGATGCCTATCTTCAGCTTCAGGCAGGCATGCCTGCGTAGAAACTGGGCTCACATCTGCTCCAGGACCTGATAAGGAGACCCTGCCCTAACCATCTAGTGAAGTGATGTTCAAGAAGATCAATAGGGCAGAAGTCTGTATAACAGCAAGATAACAAATTCGACATGGTTGACTGCAACACTATTACTTCCTTTGACCAGATATGAATGCAGATGCCATAAATTCAGTGGCCATTTACTTCACGTAATTGTCATGACATGTTGCAAATCACACCCACTGTCTTGCCATGTGTCCAGTCATACAGTAACCTGGTCCTTGTAAACTGAGAATAGAGCCAGTCACCAAGGAAAAAAAAAAAAAAGGCAGGAAAACATGCATTACAAAGTGCTGGGCTTGGAAAAATGTTATCACCACATTTGGTGTTGACAGTACTTTCCTTCCCAGGTGTTGTAAGTAATCTTTTTTCCTACTGATGCCTCATTAGCTGAGTGCTAGACAGGTGTGTGCTCTGCTTTCCAATCAAGAGTGATTTTCTTGGTGGCAGAGAGGTGGGTTGAAATCTGGAATACAGCCGTGGTTCTAGAAACCTGGTCCTTTAAACTAAGTCTTCCTTTAAACTTGACTGTAGTGGCTACACTTACTACCTCCCTGTCTCCGTCCTTGTCTCTTTGCCTTCCTAGACCAAAATATTTTGCCCTTCCTTTTGGAAACCTTGCCTTCATCCTCACTTTTTTTCCCCTCTTGGGACTTCTTGTTGAATCTGCAAGGTTGCCACTGCAACCTTGTTTTTTAAAATTTTTTTCTCTTCTCATTTTCCTGGGCTCCAGCTTGTCTTCCTCTGCCTATAGGCCCCCAGCCTGTTTTCATCCCAGCAAAGCTCACAGTCATGAAACTTTTGCTGGGCTCTAGCTCCAGTGCTACCAGCTCAACCATGCAAAGCTTACCTCATATCTAGACTTACGCATTTAAACCAGGGAGCTTTTTTAAAAATTTTTTATTTTGTTTGCTCTCTGTTCATCAGTATTAAGACTACAAAGGGAACATGTTTCCCTTTTTCCAGCTCTTGTGCTCATTACTAGCCATCTTCCAGCTGACAAGAAAAGCAACTGAGAATGTTTGCTTCCTCCTTGCAGGCTTGGGCTGGAGCATGCCCGTGGCAGCGGGAGCTTTGGAGCACTTAGCTCTGAGTCTCAGCAAGTCCCCTTGGGCACACGCAAACAGGTTATCCAGGCTAGGGTGCTCTGATTTTGTTTGCTTGCCCCCTTTTTTTTTTAATGGGGGGTGTGTGGTTCTGGGGGAGATCAAAAGGCACACAGCCACACCAGGAACCCATGGTCCAGGTTTTCAGCCCTTCATCATCAATAGAAAGATGCTGAAATTTCCCAGTGAATACAGCACAATTTTTCTAGCATTTTCTTTGAAATGACTGAACTATTTCTGAAGAAACTTTAAAAATAACCTGAAGTTAAGTTCCATTCATATGGTATTTCAGATAAGGCAATTAAAATTTGGTAGTCTGTGGTGGGTTGACCCCAGCCAGCAACTAAGTACCCACCAGCCACTCGTTTACTTCCCATCTCACCCCCAGCAGGATAAGGGGGAGAATAGGAGGAACAAAAGTAAGAAAACTCATGGGTTGAGATAAAGACAGTTTAATAAGTGAAGAAAAGGGAGAAAAAAAACAAGTGATGCATAGGCAATCATTCACCACCTCCTACCAGCAGACCAATGACCAGCCAGTCTCCGAGCAACGGCTACGGAAAGACTATCCTCCAGTTTTACTGTTGAGCATGGCATCCTATGGTATGGAATATCTGTTTGGTCAGTTTGGGTCACCTGTGCTGGCTGTGTCCCCTCCCAGCCTCTTGCCCACTGCCACCCACTCGCTGTGGGGGCGGAGTGGGAAACAGAGAAAGCCTTGAGGCTGTGCAAGCACTGCTCAGCAATCACCAAAACACTGGTGTGTCAGCAACGCTGTTTTAGTCACAAATCTAAAACCTGGCACCATATGAAGAAAATTATCTCCATCCCAACCAGGCACAGTACATAGTCAAAGATGGACCGAAGTTTTCAGTCCAAAGCTATGACACTTGTCATGGGAAAGCAAAGATCCATGTGGCTCTCTGCAAGCACCTCAGTCCCAATGCTGAGACTTGGTGAGGAGGACACCTTCTTAGCATTAAGGATGATGGAAACTGGTGTCTGTTGAAGTTCAAATGAATGTGGACCTTGCAGTCTTCAATGTAAAAGGTAAAATTCACTTCAGTGTTTTCATTTAATGAACAGTAGGAAGAGAAGGATTCCTACCTTTACGGTTATATCATGGTATAAAGTGAAAGACATTCATACAGTGTAATGGTGGACTTTGCCTCGGTATCTGTTTTCTGTAATGTTGCTTTCTATGGCTACGTGCATAAGCGTTTGGCAGTACTGATTAGTGCATACCACTGCTTGTGTTTCTCCATGAAGTGCTAACTGATGACCATCTCTTGTTTGACCTTATAAAGCTGGCTTAGATTATTGTTGTGGTTTAACCCCAGCCGGCAACTAAGCACCACACAGCCACTCGCTCACTCACCCCCAGTGGGACGGGGGAGAGAATAGGAAGGGTAAAAGTGAGAAAACTTGTGAGTTGAGATAAAGACAATTTAATAGGTAAAGCAAAAGCCGCACACACAAGTAAAGCGAAACAAGGAATTCATTCACTGCTTCCCATCGGCAGGCAGGTGTTCACCATCTCCAGGAAAGTAGGGCTCCATCATGCATAACGGTTACTTGGGAAGACAAATGCGTCCCCCCCTTCCTTCTTCTTCCCCCAGCTTTATGTGCTGAGCATGACGTCATACGGTATGGAATATCCCTTTGGTCAGTTGGGGTCAGCTGTCCCAGCCGTGTC
>NW_009205874.1:1115-8372 GCF_000690835.1 Fulmarus glacialis | reverse complement strand
TGGGGTGAGGAGCAGAAGAGGCCTTGACTCTGTGTAAGCACTGCTCAGCAGTAACTAAAACATCCCAGAGTTATCCAGCACAAATCCAAAACACAGCCCCATACTAGCTACTATGAAGAAAATTAACTCTACCCCAGCCAAAACCAGCACAATTATTCATAAAATTATTTCAGTCTTAAAATGTAAAATTTTACACCTCAGTGTAAAATGTCAGAGGTTTCCTGCTTCTGTTTCAGTTTCACGTTGCTATGGCACTAATAATTCAAGCGCATGGGAAACAAACCTGTGTCTGAAAGGGTGTTAGGACTGTAAAACTGAGCCCGCACCATAGTCCCCTGGGGGACTATCCTCTTTCCAATCATCAGTGCTATTAAAAAAGTCATAAACAGCATTCTTCTTGAAAGTAAAATTAAAAAATAAAGTCCCTCTGCCATAGCAACACATGTTCAATAGACTACAAACTGAAAGCCAGAAACTATAATCTTTGCAACAAAATAATCCTGCAGTTAAACACCACAAAAGATGGTTTTCAGACCAAAATGTAGAGGTATGGCTAATAAGGAGTAAAAAAAAAAACCTCTATATGTTAGTTGGCTCATAGTGCCTTTCCCTTACACCCCTATTAGATATTTTTCAGAAAGAAATTAGCCTGCCGCTGTGCTCTCACCCAGTATCTTTGGACTCTTTTGACCAGTATCAAGCAAAAACCGTAGACGATAACACTGATGGCTGGTTTGAGATGGGGAAAATTATGAGTCCTTCCTTCCCCCAACACTGCCGTAAAGGCAAGGAGAACTCAGCCCTCAGGGTAGCCCACAGATTAGCATACGTGTGGTTCCCAGCTAGCCACAAGAGTTGTTGATTTGTACCCTACCAGGAAACGATGTGGGATGAAGTTAGGGTGCTGTCTTTGGGCCAGGGAAAATATGGGTCTGAACAGGGGATGCTATAGAGAGGATACTGACTGCAGCGTGCAGCGCTGGGGGAGCATCTCTTTGGAGATGTTGGATGCACTTTGTTAATCTCACTGCTTACAGTACTTCTCCGTACCAGAGAAGAACCAGACCAGCCTGTCTGGTTCTTTAATGATTTAACTACATCGATTAAAAAAATATATGTTTCTTGTGCTTCAGAAGTACAGAGACTGTCCTGAATCTGAGGCACTGCAGAAACAAGATGCAGTGTTGCCAGAAGCACTAGAAGAAGCCTAGGCAAGGAGAATTTATTGCAGGATTCAGTTTTAAATTGAACCAAAATTAAGTTTGGCATAGAGAGCTGCTTGTTCATGCTCAAAGACATAAGGAACTAGGAAGGGCAGCACCAATACAAACCTGAAAGACGTTGTTCTCTCAGGAGGACTTCAAGGAATGGACAAAACAATATAGATTGGAAATAACACGCTATAAATACAATGGATATGAATGAAGACTAATATAAATGCTCTACCTGTGCATGCAATCATTCTGCAAGTAACAAGAAAAAAAACCACTCTTCTTAGAGCCCAGCAGGAGATAGATTGTGACCTACCATGCAAATTCATCTTCCAGGGCATTTAGTCAGAGCCAGAGAAAGGTCAAAAATATTTGGTAGGTATAGCAGACTTACTCTGTTAGGTGGGTGGAAGTTTTCCTAATACAAACCATCAGGACCACCAACAGCTTGTGAGGTGGTGGAACATGTGTTTTCCTTTAAAGAGTTATCTGCAGAATCCTAACTGGATCTGGCAGTACCCTTTACGGGAAACTTGTGCAAAACTGTCTATAAATATAATGTGCAAGAGATTCATGTTCCTTGCCGTATCCAGTTCTTAGTGCAGGAGGAAAAGACAAATGGAATCATCATACCAATATTGAGAATCCCTGTGTCACTAAAACAGCAAAGATCATCTATTTCCAAATATGAGCAAACACCAACACACTAAGAAAACGACAACAGCAAGACAAAATCATATAGGTAGAAAAAAATGCAGTTTTTTTCTGTTCATTATCACAACTGGCTTGCCGAGGCATATTGACGAAGGAAAAAATCATCTGATCTTATCAACATGGAATGATTAGTTCAGTGGCAGTTATCCTCGAGATACGTCAGGGGTTGTTGTACATTTGTAATTTGTCAAGCTCTGTAAGCAAATGTCCTTTAATGTAATTTGCAGTTTGGGTTCAGTGATGCCATATTCAGCAGGTTGCTGTTATTTTAAACCACGCTATGCAGTTCCAGTCTCCAGTGTATTAACTTTGTAGTGATTTTGCCAGTATTGGAATCTGATAAACTGGCCACTGTCCATTCAGACAGCTGCTCAGAGGAAAATACCTGCAAGGAGCAGCATTATGGCTACAAGGAGTATCTACAGGGAGTGGCATAAAAAGCCTGAAGACCATCTGCTCCGTAGAAGACGCAGTCTGGATGTGTGCATAAATGTCACATTCAACATCAAACCTCTTATTGTGGCTGTGCTGGCTTGGCACAGACCTGCGTAGCAGAGGACCGAACATGACTGTCTTTGGTACTGTCTACTTCACCTGTGGGCATCTCCAGCAACTACAATATAAATGGGCAGCTCGGCAGAAGAGCCGACAAGAAAAGCTTTCCGTAGGGAAACCTGATGTTGCTCCTCAGCATTTCATGCAGCTAACTGTGGTTGAAACTGTTCTGATGTACAAGTACATCCAAAGCAAATTTCTTCTCTGATAAGACCTTGAACAGCTACAGACAAGACTTAAATGTGCCTGAGTCCCTAAATCTTAAATTTTAAAATGTTGTTATGACAAAAAGATACTCTTTATAGAAAGAGTATGGGAAAGAGAGCACGAATAAAGCACAAAATTATGACATGCTTTAATATTTGGAGGTGACTATATATATAAAAAAGGTTAGTTCTAAGGGTTTAATGGCTCTGTAAACCTTGTTGATTTTGTGGTACTAATGTTGAAAGACATCTTTATACTCTGCTATAACAATACATATTCTGGGTAAGTCACTGCTGTCTCTCACACAGACATATTTCAAAAAAGCTTCACCCTGATATAATGAGTAAGATGAAAGACATGTTTAGTAATGACTGTATTCTGAGGACACTTGTACTAGATTTATTTGTGAACACTAGTCCCAGAATGCTTTTGACTTGTATTAATTTGGCACTGGGATGATAGGTTTCCATACACAGTGTAAAGAAAGGCTCTCAGGGAAAAAACCCAGAGTAAGATGAGAAGTCCCACTGCTGTCTGGTGGGGATGCACTCTGTGCTCGGTTAGTGCAAGTGGCTTTCAGCTTTTCTGTACTCCTGGGATGTTTTGTTGCAGGGGAGATAAGAAACTGCAGAGAGTTGTTCTGCAATGTTTTGACAAGAACCTCGCTTTCTCCATTATCTGTGTGTTGGGAACAGAAGGGTCAAATGCATAGTCAATGATGACTAGATGTATGGATGCAAGTGCCATTTCCTATACGGAGCTCGTCAGAGGTCTTCCTGGGATTTCAGCAGAATAAATCCCTGCTGTCTTTCTGTAGTCCTGTCTGCTTTGTAACTCTTTCCTGGTTGTTATGCACATTCGTAAGGAAGAAATTTTTTACAATGTGGGTGGTGAAACACTGGCACAGGTTGCCCAGAGAGGCGGTAGATGCCCCATCCCTGGAAACATTCAAGGTCAGGTTGGACGGGGCTCTGAGCAACCTGATCTAATTCAAAATGTCCCTGCTCGTGGCAGGGGGACCTTTAAAGGTCCCTTCCAACCCAAACTATTCTATGATTCTATAATACATGATTAATTCTGATGTGGATACAGTTTGCAGAAAGCAGAAAGTGAATTGAAAATGTGCCATTTTACTTCTTGAAGCTTCTCTTTTGAAACACCAGTGGTGACTGAGAGGTCAACTGCTTGATGAATAAACTTCAAATTAGCAAATAGGTATGTTTTTGGAGGGCTCCTTGGTTTAGTCAGGCTGAAATGTCCCTTTGGTTCTGACTCTAGGCAATGTCTTAATGAGAGAGAGTCTGGGAAGAAATCTGGAGGGTAAAACATCATAACAGCATGCTAGTGGTTTCTTATTTAATTAATAAGATGCACATATGATTTTTTTTCTGATAATAGGTATATAATTTTGTATTGGGTGTCAGTGGCAATGTTTTGGCAGAGGGGAGACTGCAGGGGGGGCCTCTGTGGGAGGAGGCCAAGCGATGCCCTGGCTCCAGCTGGGTCCACAAAGTACCCACTGCAGGACACAGCCGAGCACACCACCCAAACTGGTGGTGCCTCTGGGAAAACGTCTTTAAGAAAGGGTAGAAAACACCAAAAAGAGAGAGGAGGAGGAAACAGAAGAGTGAGAAACAGCAGAGGGAACACCAAAGTTGGAGGAGGAGGTGCTCCATGGTGGAGCAGATATTCCCAAAGTAACTGCTGCCCATGGAGGACACACGCTGGAGCAGATACTTCCTCAGAGGGATGGATGAGCCAATGCTGAAGCAGGTACATCCCAAAAGAGACTGCAGCCCATGGAGGACCCATGCTGGAGTTTAGGAAAGAGCAGCAGAGAGAAACTGCTGTGTCCTGACCCCAACCCCCTGCACTGCCTGTTGTGTCTGTGAAGGGACTGAGTGTACCCTGCAGTGGTAACAAGGCGGGAGGAGAGGTGCCTGGAGTGATGGAGTGAAGCTGAGCCTGGGAATGGGGGAGGAAAAGTGTCTTTCCTGTGTATAGATGTTTGTTTTCTTGAAAGAAAAACCCAAATGACTATTCAAATATATTAATTGGCAGTGAATTAAGTTAAATTCCCTGAGGTAAGTCCGTTTTGCCTGCAACAGTAATTCGTAAGTGATCTCGCTGTCTTTATCTCGAGTTTTCCCTTTCTTTTTTGCTGTTTCCTCCCCCATCACTGAGGGATGAATCAGCAGGTAGTGGCCCGCCACAGGTTTTAAGGAGAAAATCGCTACACTTTTTGAGGGACCAGTAAACTTTTCTGTGAGAGCAGTGCACAAAGACTGTTATGAAGAACATAAAATCCACTCCTTGCCCATGGCCAGGATGCGTTGTGTCATATCCTGCTTAATTTACTTATTATCATTAAAGTCAATCTAAATTCTTGAAAATTAATTGCTGAAGAAGCCAGGTTGCCTGAATTCTGCACTCCCAGCTTTTGTCTAGGAGTCAGCCATGAACGTGGCAATGGGCCTCTTTCCCAGCTAGATCAATACTGTAGCCTGTGGAACAGACTTTTTCTCAGAATTTTTGGCAGAGGGTCATTAAACGGATTATTAAACTGGAGATTTGTATTAAAAATAACCTCAGAATGCACTCATGCAAAAGGTTTTTGACAGAGTCTCTGATATGAATGCAGAAGCACAGGTTTAGAGAAGAAAAGCTGGTCTAGACTATTAGCTTGTGGTTTGTAAACTGTTAGAGTAAACAATGTTTGAATTCTCACTCCCCTTTCTGTTGTATGTCAGTGGCCTCGTATTCCTCCTTTGTAACTTCTGACAAGTCATTTTCCCTCTCTCAGGTTTTGTAAGAGAAAAGCTGGAGGCGGTGGGGGGTCACAGACACTTCGTATAGAAGAGGGATCGCTGAGCCGAGATGGGCCAGTGACAAAATTGCCAAACCAGCACAAACATATTTAGCATTTCTTACGATGGGACAGAGATTGGCCAAGTCACTGACTTAGTATAACTGTAAAGCAGTAATAGAATTGCTGACCTGGCATTAACATATTTAGCTAATTGCTGATTTAACATCCGGTAGACGACAGGGTAGATGTTGTAAAATCACTGTAGTTAAAACAGCTGCAGAGCGAGAGCGAAGTGATCGGTTGTCTCTGGGTCCGCCTGGGGAGCTGACTCCTCAGGAAGGCAGCTGTGGGATGTGGATGGAGTGACAGGTTGCCTTTGGGATGGATTCAGAGCTGACTCCCCAGGGACGATGAGCAATCTGGCTGCATAAATGAGGAAGTACAGAAGGTCACAGGTCACCAAAACTGAGAGGATAAAAGGGAAAATTAAAGACCAAGAGGTAGGTTCAGCAGAATAGGATCAGCACTGAAGATCCCACCATCTGGGAATCCACAGCTACGAAGGCAAACATCCCCTGGCCACCTTGATGCATGAAGTGGGACACCTTTGGAGCCACCGTGTCATGAGCATGGACCCAAAGGTCAACAGCTGCATCTTGCAGACCTTCTTGAACTAGGAGGATTCAGGATTTTGGGAGTGCTTGTCATGCTAATAACACCACTTTGCTAATATTTATCATATCTGCTAAGTTTATCGCAATTACATACTTGTTAGGTTTAGGCAAACACAACTGGCATAACTATATGTCATAATTTCCATACCCCTGCAGTACTTGAGTTTATTGGGCAATTTCACAGAGTAAGAGGCTGCAAACAGCGGGGGCTGGAGCCTGGAGAGGCAGGGACGCCATGTGAAGAGACAGACAGACACCCAGTGTGTTCAGCCTCCAGAGCTGTCTTTGAAAACTGGAGGGGCGTCAAAGGGCACCCACACCACTTATTGTAAATCCATACGGGCAGTTATTCTGTCTTTCACAGACAAGAAACTTATTTCTACCTTACTGTAAGGAAAAGAGATACTTTCCTAAAAGAAAAGAAAGAAGACATTCTGCAGTCACTAGTTGGCAGTGGGGAACTAGCCTGCCTGGGAATTGCAGTAACCCAAAGAAAATGGGATTGTTGTACAAAGGGATTAAAATGAAGATAATAAAATTATTGTAAAAAGGGGGTTCAGAAAGGGACAATTCCAAGAGAACTGGGTGAGAAAAGGCAGAAACTGCACAGAAAAAAAAAAAAAAGTGTTTTAGCTGCAGTGTGTCTGGTGAAGTTACAGTGCCGTACTAAACTGAGCTCTGGGTTTCACTACTAAATCCACTAGATGGCAGTGTGGAGACTGCAGTCAGCCCGACGGCCACATCTGTCTGTCCTTTACAGCCCTGTTGCCATTGTCTCACCGCTCTGCTAGAAAATCAAAGTTTGCAGTGTGCCTCTGCTCATACCCAGGGGCTTCGCGTGCGTCCATGGGGAGATGGTGGTCTCCGTCGGTACTAACAATAAAGGTAACACTGGCATGAAGGAATCGACTGTCAGTTTTCCAGCACTGGCTGTTTTTTCCTAAGCCTAGAGGTCTGGGGGCTAGCATTAAATTGGGGAGTGATGATGGAAAATGAGCTAAAGCATGAAGGGACAGCCACTATTTCCCTGCTGTGCCTTGCAGCCTTGCAGACAATCATAGAATCATAGAATCATAGAATCATTAAG
>NW_009205874.1:0-321 GCF_000690835.1 Fulmarus glacialis | reverse complement strand
GTTGGACGAGATGACCTTTAAAGGTCCCTTCCAGCCCAAACTATTCTATATCATATGCTTCTGTTTGCACACCGTAAGATCTCCCCATCGCTGCCTTGGTGCATTCCCACAGCGTGTGGTGCCTGGGGACCGCCGACTGATACAGCAAAGAAAAAGCTGGAAGGAAGAGACTAGAAGACAGCAAGCTGACAAGGACAAACTGCACAGTACAGTTTTGGTCTCTATGGCTTTTCCATTTTTGTATGAGGTAATGGGCAAAGCAAGGTAAGAACACCTGGGGAACTCAGCAGGTTTTATAGAATAGAATAGAATAGTTTGGGT
>NW_009205873.1:29994-35648 GCF_000690835.1 Fulmarus glacialis | reverse complement strand
CGAGCGGCTGCGTGGGGTTTATTTTCTGGCTGGGCTTAAACCACAACACTCCTACATGATAAACGACATTATTTCCAACTCCTGCCCGCTAACTTCTCCACAAGAAAGATTTTTCCAAGACAAGTAGTTGCGAAGGCAGCAAAAGGACTCTTGCACCTCAGCTTTTTTCAGACCAAAGACTCTAAAACTTCTTCCCAGAGTTGCATGTGGCTTTAAGCTGGGCTACAAGGAAGGCTGTAATGCTTTGTTGGTAACTGGGCATGACACTACATGTGGGTCAGCAACAAAACAGATGGAGCAGCCTCAGCCTCTGTGAATGCGAAGTTCCTGTGGTTCAGCGGGAGGCTCAGCAGCACGGCCTTCCATAAGCACCAGGGTACTCACTCCCAGATGAACTGTTTTCTGTTCAGTAAAAAAGGGAGAATCCAAAACTATCATGATGGTATGACAGAAGTAGCCTTAACCTTTCCACTCCCAAAGTGTTCATGACTTGCAGGCCAAACAGGAAATATGTATGTCACCCCTCTTTTCCATTTAAACAATTAATATGACACTCACACAGCTAATTGCTATTCATTCCATTCATGTATAAGTACATTGGTTGTCATAAGCTCTAACATGAGGCTCATTAACCCTTAAAGTCTCCCCTGGGTTCTCAGATTTTTACCTTTTTATTTCTTCAAGTCATTTTTGAATTTCCTTATTCCCAGCATCACACTTAATTCCATCCTAAGCTTTGCAACTAAGTTTTGAAGTTTAACATTACCTGCTTTGTTTTTTTCTGGTTTGTTTTTTCCTGGTGCTTTGACCTCCACAGAGATTCAGTGAAGCTTCTTGTATTCCAACACATTTAGGGTTTTATTTTAATTATTTTGAAAATTTTTTTTTTTTGGTCCTTTATGAGGAAAGTTAATGACTGTTTTTCCAAACAATCAGCCTTTTTCTTATGCTTAGCTTAAGAAACAGAAGCAAAGCAGCTTGTCTTCTTGATAGCAGCTGTAAGCAGCCTGTTCATAAGAGATTATTTGCATTTACTTGTACTGCACACCTTACTTGTTGAAGCACAGAAACATCTACAGGTAAATGGTGGATTACATAAGCATAATATGAAACAAGATACAGGAATGTCAGGAAAAGTAATGAGTAAGATGAATAAAATTATTTTAACATGAAATTCAATTATTTCTTATTTCATACTTTCCCAAAATGTTTCTTTTCATATATGATATTATCCAAATGTAATGCACTAAGCACCTAGAGCCAAGTTGCCTTTGGCACAAATTGGTAACACTTTAATTCAGTTGAAAGAGGCTAAATTGAGTGGCACTTTAAAAAAAAAAATCATGTAAAAATAGTGTTGACTTTAGTAAGAAATTAATTACACCTTTAAAAAGAGCCTTTCTGAAGAAATTAGTCAGACAATTTGATAAAGTTAATTTTCTTTACTTAAGAAGGAACATTTGCAGAAATGGAGAAGCCTATTCAATACAAGTGAAAACTTATCTCAAACCCATAAAGCAAGAAAAATTATGTACTTAACCAATGTTGTCATGATTTGTTCATCCTTAATGCTTTCTTTCCTAGCCCAAAAAATAACTCCCAGAACAGTCAAGGCAGATGATGTTCTTATTTGTTTTACCAACTTCATGAAGCTCAAAATGGCAAAGACCAAGACCAAACATGCAAGTATACTCATCTATACCATGATTTCCATTCAAAACTCAAGCTTTAGTAATTGTTTGATGACTGTGTCTCTTTCTCTGTGTATTCCTGGTGAACTCAGAAATTCGACACATAAGTTGTCATCAAGTCATCCACAATAATTGTTGAATAAGATCCTGCAGTGAGAGATAATTTTTGGAGAGTGAATTTTCAGTCATTTATGGAATTAGTGGATGGGACACCTGGCAAACTGTCCTCAGGTATTAAGGAGCTGAACAGAGCTAGCAGCTCTTTAAGGACATTATTCTTAGAGTGCAAGAGTTCTCAATTTCCACATGTAAGAAATCAGGCAAGGAAGGCAGCAGGCCTGCATGGCCGAGTAAGGACCTCCTGGTCAAACTGAAGTGTAAGAAGGAAAGTAATAGGCAGGAAGCAGGGACTTGTATCCTGGGAAGAATATAAGGATGCTGCTCAGATGTGTAGAGATGAGATCAGGAAAGTTAAAGCACAGTTGGAGTTGAATTTGGTAAGGAATGTAAGGGAAAATAAAAAGGAATTCTATGGGTGCACTGATCAGCAAATGAAGATTAAAGAAAATGTAGCGCCCAATAAATAAGACAGGAGAACAAATGACAACCGAAATGGAGAAAGAATCATATCCTGGTCTGCAGAAAAAATGCATGGCCAGCAGGGCAAGGGAGGTGATTCTCCCCCTCACGTCTGCTCTGGTGAGACCCCACCTGGAGTACTGTGTCCAGCTCTGGCATCCCCAGCACAAGCAAGATGTGGACCTGTTCGAGCGGCTCCAGAGGAGGGCCATGAAAATGATCAGAGGGCTGGGACACCTCTCCTATGGAGAGAGGCTGAGAGAGTTGGGGTTGTTCAGCCTGCAGAAGAGAAAACTCCAGGGAGACCTTATTACAGGCGTTCCATATATAAAGGGGCCTTCAGCCTGGAGAAAAGAAGGCTTCAAGGAGACCTTATTGCAGCCTTTCAGTACTTAAAGGGGGCTTATAAGAAAGATGTGGACAAACTTTTCAGCAGGGCCTGTTGCAACAGGACAAGGGGTAATGGTTTTAAACTAAAAGAGGGTAGATTTAGACTAGATCTAAGGAAGAAATATTTTACAATGAGTTACAGTGAAACACTGGAACAGGTTGCCCAGAGAGGTGGTAGATGCCCCATCCCTGGAAGCATTCGAGGTCAGGTTGGACAAGGCTCTCAGCAACCTGATCTAGTTGAAGATATCTCTGCTCCTTGCGGGAGACTAGACTAGATGACCTTTAAATGTCCCTTCCAACCCAAACTATTCTATGATTCTATGATTATAAGAAAGCTGGAGATAGACTTTCACCAAGGCCTGTAGTGACAGGGTAAAGGGCAATGGTTTTAAACTAAAAAAAGGTAGATTTAGACTGGATATAAGGAAGAAATTTTTTTGTGATGAAGGTGCTGAGACACTGGAATAAGTTGCCTGGAAAAGATGTGGATGCCCCGTCACTGGCAGTGTTCAAGGTCAGGTTGAACAAGTTTTGAGCAATCTGATCTAGTGAAATATGTCCCTGTCATGGCAGGGGGTTTGGACTTTGGTCTTTGAATGTCCTTTCCAACCTAAACCCAAATTTATTGAAAATTAAATTTATTAAACTTGAAGGGTCTGGAGGAAAATCATATGAACCTATGATAAGCTCTCTATTGTGATCTGAACAGAACTGAGGATTGGAATTTGCAATGTCCCTTTCCAGTTGTTGCAGTAAATAGCGGGTGGCTTTCCCCACATGATTTGATTAACTCAATGTATTCATTGAGTTAATATTGATATAATTGGCAGATTCTCTGTCCCTGGGGCAAATGTCTTGTTACTGCCAGATTTAATATAAACGTATTTGAGCAAATCATCTTACAATAGTGAATAGAGTGTATTACTCATTATCTTGATTTCTGAAATCTGCACAGTTCTTGCCCAATTGGCTATAGAAAAAGAACTTCTTCAAGTCTTGATGTGAAATCTCATGAAAACAAAAAGATACCTGTGAATGAAGGCTTCTAGGAGATTTCAAATGTTTGGTAATTAATGACTTGTTTTGTTTCAAATTACTTTACCTACCATTTATGAGGAACATATGTATAGAGGAGTGTATAGATGTGCATGGTGTCAAGGTAGGATAAAAGAGGCATTCATACCTCAGACAGAATCATAAGTCTTAGAAAATTTTCCTCTAGATCTTTCAAGATGTTAGTTTAATTTTCAAGAGATTTGGGTAAGCATTTAAACATTTGGGGGAAAGACATTTGAGTTTTCCACATCTAACATATTTTTATTCTTTAAATATTTGAAAGGATTTCTCTTCATTTTCTGTAATGTTACCTCATAAACCACAAGGCAAAGAGTCTTTAAGGTGATCAATTCCCGTTAAAAAAAAAAAAATCTACTAAATCTACTATAAGATAATTTCTTTTACATCTTCTGCTGTGCAGTACACTGAAACAGAAAAGCTGAAACCATGTTTTAAAACTTCACACTAAAATAAGCATAGTATATACAAAACATTTAATGTTTTGTTGTAGGACTTCTGACATCGGACTTTCATGCCTTCAATTTTTGGAACATGAGGGTGATCCTCTTTTCAGACATGCCCTGAAATGAGAATGTCTTTATCAATAAAGACAATAATTTAACATGAGTCAGCAACAGTGAAATGGCAAATATAAAGTTTTGCTACCTTCTAGAAAATATTAATGCAGAGCAATTATATCTGTTTAATTTTTTTTTAAAAAAAAACCTTTGAAGTACAGTTTTAGATGTGCTGAGATGCAGTGTGAGCAATTTCCAAGGTTTTTTGCAGCTTAGTGAATCACTTATACAGGTAGCCTTAACAGAAAATCCTCTTTCTAAATAACATAAAATATATTGATTATAGAATACTTTACCTTTCTTTAAATTTACCCAGATACATTAAAAACTTTGCTTTGTAGAACTGCTGTTGACTAACAGGTTTTATTTTGCAGCCTTAATTGAAAGCATTGCAAACTTGGGAAATTTAAAAAGAAGGATCAAATAGTTCTTTCTTCTAGTTACGAAAAATCTTAAAAAGTAAAAATCTTAAGGGAAAGGACAAATATTTAAGAAGAAGGATAATTACATTGAAGAGAATGAATACGTGAGAAGAGAAGTAAGGCCAGAGTTGGAACTCTTTTTTCTGACAATTAACCTCAAAAGTTAAGCTGTCTCCTATATTTAAGTAGGCATCCCACAACAAGTGGATTTTCACAGTTAAAATTCTTTAAAAATATTGTAATTTCCATGGGAAAAAAGCGAAGTCATATTTAGTGGGCTTAGAGTTTGCCTTTGAGTTATGTATCAAAATTCACAACCTTTGAACTAGCAATAAAAATTAACTCTATCCCAGCTGAAACCGGGGCATCATGTTAGAATTAAGTTGGCATGATTTATACAGAGGCCAAGAATGAAATGGTTAAGGAAGACCCTCCCGTTGAGTCACGAGGTTCAGAGTAGACCCGGCTAGATCTACCCCTAATCCCAGACTTGGTCAACGATATATGTCTAAGGGATTATATGAGTTTAGCAGCAGTCTAAGGTTTATTTACAATCTTAAGATAGATCATAAGATTTTAGCAGGCTATATCTGCTAGCAGATACTTCCATCAATTCACACACGCACACACACAGATGCAAAGATAGATAAATATACAAAGATATACCTGTTAAAAATCCCCCTCTAGTTCAGTGAAATACTCACATAAAATGTCTTGGCATTTCTCAACAGACGAAGGGTTGAGCCTCTGTGAGGGACTGAACTGTAAAGCATTTGTCTCAAAGATTGCTCGTCTAAGCAATGGGAGCGACTGCGAGGTCATGGAGACCTCTGGCTTGCAGGGGCTGCGCCTTGTGCAGGATTCGGTTGGGGTCAACTGAAGGTCACAAGAGACCCCGCACTAGCCGCAGTCGTGAGAAGCGGGTGCGCCTGTGC
>NW_009205873.1:0-29880 GCF_000690835.1 Fulmarus glacialis | reverse complement strand
GCCCTTGAGTGAGGATAAAGGGGGCTGCCTAGACAAGCCCTGGAGCGACTGCCTGGCGTGACCTCCTGCCACCGAAACAGAAACACCGAGAGATTTGGACCCCAGTGCGACCACCCACCTCTGAAACGCCGAAGGACTTGGACCTTCGGGACGCCACGGATCCTTGGGGGTGACTATTCTTGCAACTCTGTCCCGAATGAATGACTATTCTTGCAACTCTATCCCGAATGCTTTCTTGATTTCTATCTTTGTTCTAATCTATCCTATCACTACTAAGTTTTACTTTTGATAATAAAAGTTGTTTAGGATATGTGGCATTTGACCTCTTTTGTGTCTTAATCTCGCTCCTGGGATCATATCAAAACCTCCCCCGACATTGGATCGGGACAGCCTCAAGTATTGCAGCCCAGGTCCCATGCCATCCAGCGATGGTCCTCTGAATATCGCAAACTCAAGAGTTTGCAAACTCTGAGGAGCATTCATCTCAGAGGGAGATTGTGGTCGCAGCCCACTGCGGTCCAGGAGAGCTCAAAGGGTCTCACGTGGGACCACCATTTATAGGTGCACAAGATGATTGACTTTAGTCACCTGTAAATTTCCATCCTGGCCACAGTTCAAGATGGTAGTGACTGAAATTCTGAAGATTTCAGTGTTGTTACAACTGAGCTGCAACTCAGATAAGATGGCGTCTGGGCCAGGCAGTGGGAGTATGTTCCCAGTCTCAGCCATGCAGTTTCTGTTGGTCAAGGAGCGCTCAACTGTCAGACTCGGTACACCAAGGCCGAGATTTCATGGGAATTTCTGAGATCAACGAGCAGCCCAGGGAAAAAAGGGGGGAGGGGATGTACCACCACAACGCCACATCAAATACAGTACTTAGTTGTCTTTCAACACGAGCTCCAAGAGCACATAGGAGATTCATAATATATGGAGGATATAAACTGACAGAGCGTGAAACTGTAGTATTTCTCCCATTAGGGAGGATAAAACCAATAACACTGAAGTGATTTGAAGATATAATTCAGAATTGCACTTCTTCCTAGTTTCATTGTATGATGAGAATTTATTATAATTTTCATTCTAAAGCAAAGAAATCAGAATAAAAAAAAGCTAAAAGAGAAATATTAAGTTAGAAAAACCTCACTCCATTAAGAAGTGGGAGGGAAGAACAAACCTGTTGATTAAAATAGATCATGAAAAAAATGCCATACTTTTAATGGTTTTTAAATAAAAATATTTAAATAAAATAACTGAAAATTTGTCTTAGATTCCTCAGCCTTATTGGAAATCTTGATATTAAGAGCAGATATTTTCCAGTACTCTGTCTCTAAAGAACTTCCATCATATGAAGGAGTTGGGCACATATTTTGGTTGCAGGGATTCACTGGGACCAGCATAACTCCATATTCCCTGTAGAAAGGGTGACATATCCAAGAATCATGAGATACGAATTTTCAGGTAATACTATCTTCCTGAAGAAAATTTTTACCCTCTTTGTACAGCTTTTGTTTTTCATCAAAGGGAAACTGTAATGTGAATTATCTGTACTTTTCAAATTTAATCTGAGAGAAAAATTAATGAATAGTTATGCAATAGAAAAAGGCAAGAATTGACTATGCAGAACTTACTTCATCTTCAGATGTCTTCAGTTTGGACAACATCCAAACTCCATTTAATTTCCTTTAATATACTCTGCCCACCACTACAAAAGTCCCCGAAATTTTCTCTTTTCTCCCCTGTTAAAGGGAGCAAAGAGTTTTGATCTATTATCTTTGGCATGGCCTCTGGTTTCAACTGGAAACTCTGGATAATGAAAAGGACCGTTCTGTGCCTGATTTTTCTTTGAACTTTGAAGAAATTCATCCAAGCTGCTGCAAGGAAGTATGACAATGAGGCCTCTGAAGATATTTTTATTTTTGTATATACATTTATGCCAAACTAAAAATACTCATCAAAAGAAACATGCAAAAGTATTTTTCTTTATTTTTTCCTTTATTCTTTCTCTTAAATATTATTTATTTCTTATAATATTCAATGGTATATGTCCTTCCAGACAATGTGAGTTCCATGCTTCTGTCAGAGCTTTCATCACACTTTTTAAAACGCAGACAAAAATGCCAAAGGCGTAAGAGCCTTCTAATTCTGCAGTCATTTGGTTCCATTTGTGTATTTAAGTTTGCAGTGGAAATTTAATGGGCCTCTGTGAAATACAGAGATGGATGAAACCATGTTAACTCTCTTCCTTGTGCCACGGGGCTTTCCTAACATTTCTACCTAACTCATCAATAAACATGAAAAAATTGAGAATAAGTTATTATGGCTAAACATGCTAGTAATCCAAACCATTCGAATAATCACTGAGATTCTTTTGAATTGAATGTTTTTTAAAAATAGGGGAAAAGGCAGCTTTCTTAATTTGTGCAGAGAGGTGGCCTAGTTAATCAGCACTGATTACCCCGGCTTGGCCTCTCAGTTATGTTTGTTAATTAAAGCACTTTCTAATGAACACTAGCTCAATTTCCCCCATGTGGAGGGCAGGCTGGGAAATGATAGACATCTAAACCAGGATTCTTTCTCACTTGAATACACGGGGATTCTTTCTCTCTTGAAAAATCATAGCTGAATTAATCGTAACAGAAAAAAGCACTTTTGTCTGCATAGTCTTTTATCTGCAGGGCCCCCTGGCTATCATTGTGGGGAAATATCAATGGAGTGAACATCTTTCAGTGGGAGCAGTCATCATCATCATGAAGTCCTCATCAGAAAGGAAGACAAAATGCAATTAAGTTGGATTTACAATCAGGCCAATAATTACTATTCAGATGTCTCAGCTGTATGGAAAATACAGGACTCTGAACTGTGACTTTTTTGTTTGAACGTGGGGCTTTTTCCTCCCTTTCTTGCTCTCTTTTTCTTTTAAACATTTATAAAATATGTCAGTCATGATGTGGCACAGCTGAATAATTGTCATAGAGTCAAATGCTTGCAGATGGTTAATGGAAACAGAGAATTAAATGAAGAGAAGTAAAGAAACTCATGCAAAATTAAAGAACCCTATTGCAAATTTAGAGGGTCATTTGGTTTCATCAAAAATCAAATAATATGAATATGTGATTCTCTGCATGAAAGAGACTATGTTAAATTGGTTTGAGAGCTGAAAAATGAGCAATCAATGGTGTACTAATGAAATTTGTGAAAAATCATGCACTATGAAAATACGCAGTAATTGTCAGTTAGAGACTACAGAAGAAAGCCTCATTTTGGCAACTGAATTTTGTTGCTTACCATTTATTTAAATTACTGAAGTCTAGACTTAAAACACGATAGGGTCCTGCAAAAAATATAGAAACAAGGATTAAACTAAGTAGTCTTTACCCTATCCAAATCAAGTTTACTATTTCAAAGTGATTTTTTTGAGAACTTCTTATCAGATGCAAGTAACTCAACATTTCAGTAGATGTTATATCACCAAAGTATAAAATCAATTTCTACATAGACCTACAAGGTCTTAGAGCTGCACTATGAGACTAAGCTCTGGTCTGTCTGACATTTTTGAAAGATAAAATTGGTAAATCCTTTGTAAGGAGCAAAGTTATTCTTCTGGTACAAAAGTATTTGTGATACCACTTAGTAAGTATCACTTGGAAGTGGATTTATGTTAAAGATACCTTAAAATGGATTTCAAAATTTCAAAATATTGTATTCTTTATAAACTCTTCTTTCCCAGTAAACTCTGAAGCTAATATCCATACCTCTGTCCATCATGAAAATGATTTTAAAAGGGTTTTTTCTCTTAATCTAAGAAAAAATTGTAATTGCAAATAAATCAGATATGTGTCAATCATACAGCATCAAACGTATTTTGATAACTGAAAACTTTGAGAGGGGCCCATGTCGATGAAAGAGAGGATTTTCCCCATGTAATAGATTAAAAAGGAAAAGTAATCATTTGACAAAACCAGAAACAGCAACTGCCTCCTTAAATATTCAGTAAAGAAAAAACAAAACTTAATAGCTACTATTAGTATGACCTTTTTTTTTTTTTTTGTATTTGGACACATTATAGTGCATTTTATCTTGTGCTAATCATAAAATAAAAGCAATTACAAATTTTTATGTTTCCTTCTTAGCATGTGCCTTTGAGAATGCTAAAAGTATACCTATGATTTCTTATCTGCTATAATTCCTGCAAAGTCTGTGAGTTGCTTATTAAACAGAAGCAGAGATGAAAATATTGATCTTATTTTCCCATTCTAGTGGGTACAAAGCATCTTCTCTTAAATCTTTTTGAATAACTACATACACTAACTATCTAATAGAGTTTAAAGTGAAAGTTTCTTTCCCTTTCTTATAACACAAAGAGTTTCAAATAGAAAATAGCTAGGCAATGATGAATGTTTCACTGTAAATACATTGTAAATAATCATTTTGCCTCTCTGGATTTTACTTAAAGACTTAGTACCATTTTCTAAATGGTATTGGCTCAAATATGGAAGCATCTGTATATTTTTCACCAGAATTGTTCACAGTATTCAATTTTTAAATGACAGATATATAGTACTTACCATGAGAAATCAATCTCTCACAGCAAATAAATGTGGCAGAATAATCCATAAGATGCATATAAAAATAGTAGGCTTTTGCTGACCTATTATTCTTTATGAATATGTTTTTAAATGCTATTTCTAGCTGTATGACCATCATTTTGAAAATATAGTTTGTGATATATTTTTGATCCTTTTAATGGACCTGGGGTTTTTTATTATAAACCATGCTATTTTTCCTCTATGCAATTCTATGGTTACATTTATTAAAAAAAAAAAATATTTATTCTGTAAAATTAAGTTTTCTCTTTCATGGAAGAGAAATGAAAAAGGCTTTTGTCCACCATGTTTTATTTCACAAATGTGGAACTTCATAAGGAAGATGTATTCAGTAGTTTCATATGAAACCTGTACCTCTTTTGCAGCACCTGAAGGGTAAGAGGAAAAACCTTTCTTGCTTAAACACTGAACTATCAAATGCTATTTCAAGCCCTTCAAACTTTTTTATGTCCTTCTTTGCTCTTCTGGGAGATGGCAGTATCCCAAGAGGCTAGAAATGTTCAGTTAGGTAGGAGGATTAATTTAGGGAAGATGCTCCCTGCTTCATACCAATTATAAAGTAGTACCATCACACACTGTGTCTGCAGGTTGAAGCTTGTGTTCACTGTGCAAGCAACTGAAGAGAAGAAATATGTTGACACTGTCCCTATCATGTCCTCTCTTCTTTCTACCAAAGATCTGTATCAGCCCAAAACCACTGCTTTCAAGCTCTGTGGGAAGCGAGGTGACCTGCTTCCATTGGTGATAGTGGTGGGCTGCACTAACACGGCCAGCTGTGCTCTGTGAGTGAGAAGCTTAATGCCATTTCCTAAATGGTATTGGCTCAAATATGGAAGCATCTGTATATTTTTCACCAGAATTGTTCACAATATTTAATTTTTAAATGACAGGTATACAGTACTTACCATGAGAAATCAATCTCTCACAGCAAATAAATGTGTCAGAATAATCTGTAAGATGCCTTAACCTTATGGCTGAGAGACAGAGGGAGAAACCTGGATGTGGTGGGAAAACATATGAAGATTTTAAAGCACTCTAGCTGGCAAGAAAGACAAAGTTCTACTGTATGTAAAAACAGGTGGAAAGATGGCAATCGAAGGGAAGGGAAGTGCTTCCTTATCACAAACTTTCTGAGAATTTGCCAAAATAATGCAGCAGGCAGCAGCCATGAAACAGTTGATGATGGAAAAGCTTACAGGTCGAGATAAGAACAAGGAGATTGCTCACTAACTACCGTCACAGACAAAACAGACTAGGCTTGGAAAGATTAATTTAATTTATCGCCAGTTAAAAATAGAGTAAGATAGTGAGAAACGAAACCAAAACTAAAAACACCTTCCCACCACCCTTCTTCCCAGGCTCAACTTCACTTGTGACTCTTCAACCTCTTCCCCCCGCGTGGATTCAGGGGAATGGGGAACAGCGGTTATCGTCAGTTCATAGCACTTCATCTCTGCTGCTCCTTCCTCCTCACACTGTTTCCCTGCTCCAGTGTGGGGTCCCTCCCACAGGAAACAGTCCTTCACAAACTGGTCCACTATGAGTCCTTCCCACAGGCTGCAGTTTTTCAAGAACTGCTCTAGCATGGGTCCTTTCCATGAGGTACAGTCCATCAGGAACAGACTGCTTCAACCTGGGTACCCCATGGGCCACAGTTCCTGACAGAAAACCTGTTCCTGCATGAGCTCTTCTCCACGGGCAGCAGCAGATCTGTCTTGGAGCTGGTTGAAACTGGCTGTATCTGACGTGGAGGCAGTTCCTGGTGTTTTCTCAGAGAAGTGACCCCTGTAGCCCCCCTCCCCACTACAAAAATCTTGTTACGTAAATCCAAATCCGACTCTTTTCTACCAAAGCTTCTTATATTTTGTGAGTAACAAATTTTTGAAATAGGATTTCTCAACTGATCATGGAAATAATTGCTTAGTGTCTCCAGCTTACTGCTAGACAGGAGGAAGGTATACTGAATAACCATCTGAGGCTATAACACCACAATTATTTTCAGATGAGCTGCATTAAGGTTGTGAGAATCTCTATGTGTATTTAAAGCCACTGAGGTGAACTTCCAGTACTATATTTTATGTTTCAATACCTGGAATTATCATTAAAATATACATTCATCACACAATCTACAATCTTCACAAACTTCACTTACATCACAAAAAGAGTTCCACACAACAAAGTCAAAATAACATCATCACAGCACTAAGAAGCATGGGCAATTTACACACACTCCACCTCTCATCCCTTGACCACAATTTTCCCATATCTGGAAAAATAAAAGTTTTAAATATTTAGTGGCATTTGGTTGCAAGTCTGCAATTTTTGTAAATCTATTACATCCTATATACTGAACGTGTAACGTAAAATACACTAATTAAAATTAAGAGGAGTTATTTTTCAAAAGGTTTGTGCTTTCTAGATGCATTTTTAATGGGGCTGAAACATGCTTTTACAACACAGGAGTCTATGGGGAATGCCATTGAACTCCCTTCCAAAAACTGTAGGAGACATTATAAAGAAAGGTTTATTAAAATGTGACTAGTATAATTTGGGAGTCATGACTGTTTTCTTACCCTATTTATTAAAACAGAGTTTTTAATTTGCAAGATTGATTTCCAATTTCGTCCCTCACAAAAATATAGTAAGAAATTCTCAAAATCAATTAAAAATTATAAAGGCAAATTTGACAGGAGATGTAAAATTTTTAAATGAGCACTGAAACTTGTTTATCATCTTTTATCATTGCCATACCAACCAAGTACAATACTTTTCAGTAATGGAGATAAAAGAAAGGAAAAAATTCTGAAAGTCTCTAGTAAGGTAAAAGTGTGCCTTTATGACCAAATAGTGTACTGGTACAGATAAGTGTCATTGGCTATATAACACGTTAACAGGCACTTTGGTTCTATGCTTCTTTCTCAACACCTCTCTTTATATGATTGTAGATCAGTTTAATCAACTCATGCACTGACTATCAGATTGTAAAAAAAAAAAGAAAATTGTAGCTAAACGAATCTCAGTGTTACAAAGTGCACCAGAGAAACAACTTTTTTTCCTAAAACTTCCCATAAAGAGTTACTGCATGGGGAACTATCTTTGTATTCCACTGTAACATCCCCAAACCCATATGGGTTTGGGATCACATAATAACCTTCATTGTAATTAGAAACATAGCCAATATCTTCTGATGCCCAGGCACCAGATCTCAAACATTAACTAAAGCTCATAAAACTCTTACGAGGAGATTTACGGGATCTCTGGTATTCTTTTTACCTTTGCTATGATACAGCCATCTCAGTCAAGGAAACAGAAGTTTTGCAGGAATGTGTGATATTACAAAACAGTAATAGACATTGAAGGGAAGGATAGTACCGCATTAATTTGAAACTCCTTGGCAAATTTAGATAAACAGACTGCAATTAATCAGAGTTCAAAATTGACTACAATTAAGGCTAATATGCCGACACATCTGAAAAATGTCTGAGGTATTAGTAATCACGAGAAGTGTTATACAAAAGCTTTCTCTACTGCTATAAGAAACTACATACATTAATTACCTAATGTTTAGGGCAAACTTACACTGATTCTCCTCATGCCAGGAGGTAGCTGAAAATCCACTGGATATGTTTATTATAGAAATCAGCTTCATCCTTTTTCCAATAGCTGCTTCTGTCTCTAAGTAGGATGCCACCAGTGGAGCAGACAGTTACTTTGTTTAAACATAACAGTAATTGTTAATTTCTATAAGACATCTGCCTTGTATAACCTACTATGTTAGTGAGTTATTGAATTGCATTCATGAATTACTTCCTGTTCCTCCAAGTCAATTAACACTTCTGCAATTGCTGAGATAGTCTCTGAGGGGGATCTGGATTGCTTTTCGAATTAGCCCTCTAGCTCTACACAGACTGTGTAAATACCTCCGAGTTGTCAAATCTCTTGCTATTTGCTGCATACAGCTATGGTGTTCTCTTGGACACCTTTTGACAGAATCACCATTCCAATCTTTTTGATAATAACAAATTGCATGATTGACTAGAACTGTAATAGCATAAGGCATTTCCAGCCAGGCCTGAAAATGAACTAAATCTATCACTACATTGTGTGTCATTAAAACATCATTTCCTGTCATCGTCTGCCCAACAGTAGGGTCAGCAAGCTATTTTTAAAACACTTCTAATGCCCTCCACCCTCCCATTGATATCCCAGGATTTTACTTACACGCACTTAGTTAATCTTTCCAGAAAAAAACCTGTTAGTTTCATCCAGGTTCCCAAATGATAAACTGAGTAATTTGCTTAGTTTATTATTAAATCTAAAGGGCAAGAGAGTAGCAAAATTGTCCAGAATTTTCCCATCTCTAATTCTACCCCCAAAACAGACATATAAGACAATTCCATAGCAGCTATGGAATTAGCTTGATCAGTTGCAAAATATCTGCTTCACCTGTGGATATTTACATGTATACATAAGCATGAGCACCTGAGCTCATTCACTTTCATTGCTGAGTTTTCTTTTTTTTTCTGAAAATTCCGTTGTCCTAAGAAATTCCAAAATTGTTTCAAAACTTAAAACAGGCTTTTTGTAGAGATAAATCCTTTTCCTGAACTCCTCAACCTCCTGGTGCTTTATTGTTCCTCCTTTCATTTTGGAATGTCACCCTGTACTTTCTCCATGCCGTTGTCTTCCTTTTGCAACCACGTATTTCACTTGATAGATCTGAGGTATTTTTTCCTGTAGAACAGTTTCTGTTGACATCTTGTACTGAGAGGCCAGCTTCTAAAAGTTGGCCATTTTCCAGAAGGATGTCTTTCCTTGCTTGTGTCTATGATATAGTTCTGATGCAAAGACTGTAGCCATACAGTCATATTAATTTGATAGTGCCCTTTTTATTGTTTTACCTCATTCACTACTTAGTTGCCCTGCCTGCAACCTACAAAAAAAAAAAGTAGTTTCTTCTGACATCTTGATCTGTATATCATGTCATGCTTAAGACTGCTAATACTGCAGCCTGATACATTCTCCCAAGATATACATTTTAGTCTAAATTTCCCCTTGGTTTATAGTGGTTAACAGCTGCATTCAATTCTTATCACCTCCATAATTTGGACCTAAGTTTCCTACCCCCAACTTGTCCTCAGCAAAGTCAGGCTGGTTTGGTTCCCACATTACTTAGTTCTGTACCGAACATACTATAGATGTGAATTTGATTTATGACTTCCTGAGAAGTTACTGGAAGCAAGCGGCTCTACTAACTTAGTATTTGTGATAGCATTCTTTTCATAATTATAATGTGGGAGCAACAATTTTCTTCACCTGTTTGCAATACAGCATAAACCAAGCCATTCTTAGCCCTGAGCTGCTCCTCTAAACATCTGTATTACCTCTTCATGCTGCTGGTGGCTAAAGACTGCAATAACTAGCTCTGTCTAGACTACATATTTCAATATGAGTTTTTGAAACATGTTGAAGTTCTGTTGTGTTTCCTTCAGCCACTCATTACCCACTTTCAAACCAGCCACCTTTCTCTAAACATTGGCCTTTTCATCAATAATTCTTTTCAGGCTTATACTAATGTCTCAATAATCTCACATTTACTCTTCTAACCATTCACTTTTGGTATTTCATTTTCATACTTGTTCTTCTCTATTCTACCTTCCTCTTTTAATGTACCCAGCCTGTTCTTCAATATCAGAATAATTCTATGTATAGACAAGCACAGGTTCTATTTTTGCTTTGATATTTAGTTATTATTTCTCAGAGACAGTTTCTTACATTTTCTGAGCAATCAAGCTCTTTAAGATGATCCAGTTTTCATGGTCCATGTGTTTATATAGTTAATACTGTATTTTTCCACTCTTATCTCTGCTTCAGGTACAGTCCAGCCTCATTCTTCTTTAGTCACAATATCTAATGTTGGCAATCATTTTTATTCCACTGTTCTACATTCTGCAATGTGTATGCCCCGATTTTAGGTGGATGACACACCTATCCTGTGGGACTTGCACTCATTGTGAGGACCCAGTGCTCTTAGGAATGGTAGTTTGTGATATAGAGAAATTATCTACCAAAATTATCTACTATTACAAGAATTTTCCTGCCCAAAAAAAAAAAAAAAAAAAAAAAAGGGTTAGCAAGAATTCATTTTATTCAAGTTTCAAATTACTCATAACTCCACACTATTTTTTTTAATATATGTGTAAGAAAATATTTCCTCTTCACAAATACACAGCAGTACAAGGCATTACCAGTATGCTTGAGAAGATTTTGGAGGATACCCTCAGGCTTTGAGCATTCTCCCAGTGTTCTGCTGAAAGACTTTCTCTTTAATCCGATTTGTTTTCTAAATTATTATTTTTTTTCCTGCCAAATTAGAACAATTATTGCCCTTATCTGATCAGCTCATTTGAACTCCCTTACCTTATAGCTCTTTTAGAACACATTTTTTCCCTTTCTACTTCTTTGGCAGAAGGAGAGAAGACAATACATTACCACTTCTATGTTTGCTTTGGTGTTGGTGGGAAGCATGCATCCAAACTACAACAAATCTTTTTCTTAAAATATATTTTAATATTCTTTTATAACAACTCCTCTTCTTTTCCCTACTTTTAAAAAACAGGAGTTGTCTTTGGTTTTGTTTTTAATTTAAATTTGTCAGTGGTCTGCAGTGTAGCTTGCGCTTTTTGCAGCACAAAGGAATAGCCAGGAAACTATAGGATAGGGGGCAGATAAGGGGAAAGCCAGAGAGAATTATTAAAAGATGTTCTCTCTGGAAGATGGAGTCTCATAAAATTTCATGTATAGGTATCTATCACATCCCTCTTTAATTCATTAATAATAGAAGTTTAATACTTAATAATTCCTTTACTGGAATTATCCTTACTGGATTAAAATTCAGATTTACT
Organism: Fulmarus glacialis; assembly: GCF_000690835.1. Taxonomy (NCBI): domain Eukaryota; kingdom Metazoa; phylum Chordata; class Aves; order Procellariiformes; family Procellariidae; genus Fulmarus; species Fulmarus glacialis. The sequence continues at coordinate 18,371 of NW_009205873.1, read as the reverse complement.
ATAGGATTATATGAATATATGTTATATGAACAGATTTTATACATTATATAAGCCACAAGCAATTTTTGCTCCTACTATAGTAGTATATCCCAATTCAGATAACTGTCAAGGAAAATTAAAAAAAAGAATTTTCTTCACTATGTTGGTTGTGTGTTTGAGTTCTATTGACTTTAGTGATATTTAAGCATATGTGTAAAGGAAGAGATCTAATGCACTCATTATATGGTTTAGCATTGTATAAAAAATGTAACGACTTATTGCCTTTTTCTCCTACAACATATGTGTGTAACTCTGTAGAGATACATATCAATATACCTCATTTAATGATGTTCTCTTTCTAACTGATATTTGTTTTTTTGTAAAATAGTCTGACTGGGGCAATAAATTACTAATTATATTTACCGATACATATTTCATAAACAGCATAAGCTAATCATAGATATATTAACTAATAAACTGTATCAGACATGCACAATTCTGACTTGACGGTATGTGTCCAGAAAAGTCAAAAGAGTGAACACACAATGATAGTGAGTTACAGTTCAATCTAAAAGGAAGGATGTACTTTATCTAGGTCAGGACAGGGAACACTGGCAGAATAATACAGAGAAGCTTTATTAGTACTGGACATGCTATATTTGTCCTGTCCATAATAAATGAATGAATGAATGAATTAATGAATAAATAAACAGCAAAGATTTACATCTGCTTCACTGCCTACTAATTTCTACCTTTCAGAAGGAACTTTCACTCAGAATCAATTAAAAAGATAATGGGAATTCAGAAAAAGACAAAATGTCTTAAATAACACTCGCTGAACATGCTTGAACTTTGTTAATATTCTTAAATATTCCCACAGACTGTAAATAGTAAAATTCAATCAGGTGGATTAGAAAGAGAAAAGGGGAAATGTTGTACTTAGCTAAATTAGTGCTTCCACAAACATTTTGCATTTACTCATTAATAATCTGATATAACTGGAAATCACTTCATTCCTGACATGCAATGTATGATGATAAAAATGAGTCCCTCACATGGGTCACAGACATCAGCAAGCAGACAGAATGGAATGTTCTTTTGCTGAGTACAGTAACGCTCCCACAGATCACCTTCCTTACATTAATAAAAATATGTCTTAAGAGACTCATGTACATCAAATGAAGGAGAAGAAAACCTTTTAAATACTGTATAATGCATGCAATATTACTTGTGAGGCAGCCTAGTTTTTATCTTATAGATAGTTTATAGAAACTCCCTGTCATTTATGCTGTTCAAAATTACTTTTTCAGAATTCCTCTTTTAACATACATGATTTTATAAAATCAGCAGTGATACAGTGCTCACAGACTCTTTTCACTTTTTAAAAAATGGAGGTGCAAGAAACCATGTTATTTTGAAGGGAACTATGGAAGTTCTAAGTATTATGTCTTCCTAGGATGCACATATGAGAAATTTTCTTTTGAATCTCTGTAATCTCTTGATGACTCTGAATATTGGCATTTAATATCTATGGAACAGGAATGAATAATGCCTAGAAGACAAGAATGCCTGAGTGTTTTGTTTTGGGGTTTTTTACAGCATTATCATTGATTTAAGTTTGATACTATTTTCTGATACCCAGCTAAAACTTAAAAGCAGTATCTGTCTGGACCACCCAACACCCTGCAAAGTAAGTTCTTCAAAGTAAGACATTTGCCTTTACAGATATTTAAAACTGGTTTTAGGTTTTCAAAGTGGAAAAAAATGCAGAACATTCTTTCATTTGTGATCTCTGACTGCAGCTTATAAACTCTTTGGGACATCATTTTGTTTCTTAATGATGTGGTGGGTTGACCCTGGCCAAGGATTGCTATAAAAGCTTGTTATCTTAATTGTCCATCTTTTAATGAGATGTTGCAGCATAGAACTTTCTTTTCTTGAACATAACATAGCCACAGAATCACAGAATAGTTGAGGCTGGAAGGAACCTCTGGAGGTCATCTGGTCCAACCCCCCTGCTCAAGCAGGGCCACCTCGAGTCTGTTGCCCAGGACCACGTCCAAATGGCTTTTGAATATCTCCAGGGATGGATACTCCACAATCCCTTTAGGCAACCTGTGCTAGTGCTCAGTCACCCTCACAGTGAAAAAGTGTTTTCTGATGTTCAGATGGAGCCTCCTGTGTTCCGGTTTGTGCCCATTGTATCTAGTCCTGTCACGGGGCACCACTGGAAAGAACCTGGCTCCATCTTCTTTGCACCCTCCCTTCAAGTATTTATATACATGGATAAGTTCCTCCTGAGCCTTCTCTTTTCTAGGCTAAACAGTCTCCACTCTTTCAGCCTTTACTCTTAGGAGAAATGCTCCAGTCCCTTCATCATCTTTGTAGCCCTGTTTTGGACTCTCTCCAGTATGTCTGTGTCTCTCTTGTTCTGGGGAGCCCAGCACTGGACACAATATTCCAGGTATGGTGTCACCAGTACTGAACATTGGTGAAAGATCATCTCTCTCGACATGCTGGCAACACTAATAAAAGACATGTAGGTATGTATTTACAGACTCAAAAGCAGCTTATGGACAAGTGCAACCTTAAGGGACTTCTACCTGAGAAAAAATAAACAATTGTCTTTATACCCAAAGAGGTAGGGAGGGAGTTCTGATAATTCCATTTCTGGACAGTGATGCCTAAGTTGCCTTAGCATCTGGGTGCACTGGGCACCTGCATTCTCCACTCAGTCTGACTCTTTGCACTGACAGATGACACAGAAACTGCCACAGTTTCTGGTCACATCTAAATGGAATGCCAAGCCTTTGAACTTCAGCCCTGAAATACACATTAGCCATGCATAAGTGGGTGCCCAAACTCAGTCAGAGACTTTAAAAAAACTAAAATTTATGGGTCAGAACTAATAACTGTGAGCAAGGACAGAACTATGGGTCTCCAAACCAGTCCATGAGGTCTGAATTAAAGTCAGTAATGTCTTCATTTGCTAGATGTTTTCCTTTTAAAAAGGCCAAGTCCTAGAGAAAGGCATGATCATTTGAAACAACAGTTACCTGAATGCACCTGATTAATGACTCTTACAGTATTTCTTACAATAAGCTCAGCACTGACTAGACATTTAACAAATTTGTATCCTGAAGAGATTGTAACAAGTCACTACAATCATGAAAAGAGCAGTCACCATTTCAATTACACAGTGTTGGTAAAAGTGTGCTAGTGGATTACCACTGTCATCTGCCCCAAAACAAGGAAGGTCAAAGGACTGTGGTGGATTGATCTTGGTTGGCTGCATGTACCCACCAAGCCTATCACTCTTCCTTCTCAGCAGGACAGGGGGAGAAAATATGATGAAAAAGCTTGTGGGTCGAGATAAGGAGATTGCTCACCAACTACCATCACAGGCAAAATAGATTCCACTTGGGAAAGATTAATTTAATTTATTGCCAATTAAAAATAGAGTAGGATAATGAGAAATGAAACCAAAACTAAAAACACCTTCCCACCACCCTTCTTCCCAGGCTCAACTTCACTTGTGACTCTTCAACCTCTTCCCCCCGAGTGGATTCAGGGGAATGGGGAACAGCGGTTATCGTCAGTTCATAGCACTTCATCTCTGCTGCTCCTTCCTCCTCACACTGTTTCCCTGCTCTAGTGTGGGGCCCCTCCCATGGGAAACAGTCCTTCACAAACTGGTCCACTATGAGTCCTTCCCACAGGCTGCAGTTTTTCAAGAACTGCTCCAGCATGGGTCCTTTCCATGAGGTACAGTCCATCAGGAACAGATTGCTCCAACCTGGGTACCCCATGGGCCACAGTTCCTGACAGAAAGCCTGCTCCTTCATGAGGTCCTCTCCATGGGCCACGGCTCTTGCCAGGAGCTTGCTGCAGCATGGGCTCTCGATGTGCTGCATCTTCCTTCAGGGAATCACCACCTGCTGTGTCATGGGGTCCTCCATAGGCTGCAGGGAAACAACCTGCTTCACCATGGTCTTCGCCTTGGGTTGCAAGGGAATCTCTGTTCCAGCATCTGGAGCACCTCCTCCCCCTCCTTCTTCACTGACCTCGATGTCTGCAATCGTGTTTATCTCACAATTGTTCCCACTCTTCTTTCTGCCAGCTGTTGCACTGCGTTTTTTACCTTTTCTTGAAATGTTATCAATCACAGAGACGCTACCAGCATTGCTGATGAACTCAGCTTTGGGCAGCAGCAGGTCTGTCTTGGAGATGGCTTAAACTGGTTGTGTCTGACATGGGGGCAATTCCTGGTGTCTTCTCAGAGAAGTCATCCCTGCATACACACTCCCGTCGCTACCAAAACTTTGCATGTAAATACAATAGAAGAACTTTGCTAAGTGCAAATGGCTGCTGTCATATTTCTCTTTGATGAACATTTTTTCCTATTTTGTAATGAAATCTAAACTGAACTTTAAAAAATATTTGTCATTACATCCATTTCTTTTTCAATTTTTTTGTGGTACTGAAAGAAAAGATGTGCATTAATGATTACTGTTTCGAATAAAACTTTTTTTCCTCTTTGTTGAAGGAAATATTTCAGTTGACATACCCAGATGTTAATTACTTCGGAATTATATCATGAATTAGTAATTACATTCTGGCTAGCAATTAAAAATAACATTTCATTTTGAAACACAGGATCAGGTTTCAGTTTGAAAGTGTTCTTATTTTGGTATTTGATTTTTCTTTCAACTATTTTTTGTTGTAGCAGTACAACAGGCCTGACATTAATTTTTGTATGTTTTCTCCCAGCTAACTAATAATTTTCATGTAGGAAAAAGTTTTCATTATTGTGGTTTGTTTGTTCCCCCCCACCCCGCAGCATGTTTTTTCCCCCCCCCCCCCGAGCATGTTTATTTATGCTATATTCTATTTATAAAATAATCTGTATGTTTTATTAAACAAAACTAAAAAAAAAAAAAAACAACAGTAATGCACTTCAGCATTTTACCTTTACTTTCCAAGGATCTTAAAACGTGCTGATTATTAACTACCAAATGGAAAGTATGACGAAAAATAACATCGAGAAGTTTAATGTTATTAGCTAGCTGTTATTTTTTCACTAGAAAATTTAGTCTCTTTTGATGACCTATGTTCAAGGATGTCATAGTGAAAAACAAGGTGCTTCAAAACAGGTAAAAATTTTTAGAGGTTTTAAGTTACTTCTGTGTATGGAAAGATTGAAAGGATTGTGACTGTTTAATTTAGATACACGAGAAATTAAAGCAGATATGAGAAGGCTATACAAAGTAATAAACAGTGTAGAGACAGTAAGCTCAGCATCCCCATTTACCCTTTCACATAAGGCAAAATCAGAGATTTTCAAATGGCAATTATTTAAAATTGCTAACCAAGTGCTTTCCTAAATGAGATTGTTCTGTTGTCTCAGTAATACAACATTCAAAATGCAATACAACCTTACATTATCTTTCCATGGAAACTATTTGCAAGCACTTTGCAACATTAATAACAGAACTGGAGATAAGTAGTAACAGAGGGAGAAAATAAATTAATAGGTGAGGAAGAACAGAGATCTCTCCAGCTGGGATTTGTAATGAACTGATGAAGCAAAGGAGCAGAGTTACACAAGAAAACAGGTTCAGATCACATGAATTATATAGTACTTTCACATAAAAAAAAACATACTATGCAAGATGATAGAGGAAAAGACAACTTTTTGGCCTAAACAAGAAAAGGCACAGAAACAGAAAAAGGCAGGATATCGGAAATAAAGTGAGCTGAAAGAGAGCTTCAAAAAATGGAATTTCACCCCAGCATAAATAAAAAATCCATGGAGGGTCAGTTCTGCTGCAAAGTTTTGGAAGGGAGATAACATTCACCAGTGAGGAATACCTAGATCACTTCAAGCATTAAGGGACTCTCGTGTTTTTAAGTGACTACTTGCTCTTTTTACATTATAACTTTCTTTACAGATTAATTTGGCAGATATCAATTCCAGTAGCCTGCTGTGGTGGGTTGACGTTGGCTAGCCACCAGGTGCCCACCAAGCCACTTTATCACTCCCCCTCCTCAACTGGGCATGGGAAAGGAAATAACGACAAAAGGCTCACGGGTCAAGATAAGGACAGGGAGATCATTCAGCAAATATCATCACGGGTGAAACAGACTTGACCTGGGGAAATTTATTTTATTGCCAATCAAAAGTCAGAGTAGGAAAAAGAGAAGTAAAAACAAACTTCAAAACAGTTTCCCCCCACTCCTCTCTTCTTCCCGGGCTCAACTTCACTCCCGATTTTCTCTACCTCCTCTCCACGGAGCAGCGCAGTGGAGTGGGGAATGGGGGTTGAGGTCAGTTCATTACATGTTGTCTCTGCTGCTCCTTCTTCCTCACGCTCATCCCCTGCTCCAGTGTGGGATCCCTCCTATCGGAGACAGTTCAACATGAACTGCTCCAACGTGGGTCATTGCCACGGGGTGCAGTCCTTCAGGAATGGACTGCTCCAGTGTGGGTCCCCCACAGTGTCACAGGTCCTGCCAGCAAACTTGCTCCAGTGTGGGCTCCTCTCTCCAGGGGGCCACAAGTCCTGCCAGAAGCCTGCTCCAGTGTGGGCTCTCCATGGGATCACAGCCTCCTTCAGGGCACATCTACCTGCTCCGGCATGGGGTCCTCTACGGGCTGCAGGGTGGATATCTGCTCCACTGTGGACCTCCATGGGCTGCAGAAGGACAACCTGCCTCATGATGGTCTTCATCACAGGCTGCAGGTGAATCTCTGCTCCAGTGCCTGGAGCACCTCCTCCTTCTTCACTGACCTTGGTGTCTGCAGAGTTGTTTCTCTCATATTCTCACTCCTCTGTTCTGGCTGCTGTTGTGCAGCAGTTTTTACATTCTTGAATATGTTATCACAGAGGTGTTACCACTGTCACTGGTGGGCTTAGCTTAGCCTGTGGCAGATCCATCTTGAGCCGGCTGGCACTGGGTTTATTGGACATGGGGGAAGCTTCTGGCATCTTCTCACAGAAGCCACCGTGTAGCCCCCGCTGCTACCAAAACCTTACCACATAAAGCCAATACACTTTCTCTTCTTAAAAGTGCAGAGTGATGAGACTGGGGACAGAAAAATAATAGTTATGGTAAGTTGCACAGTTCTGAGCATAGCCTTTTGCTCCTAGATTTCTGAAAAGTTATTACAATAATAAATTACTACAGTAAAGCCTATTAATATTAATTTAAACTTTGCCTTAGGATTTGTTTTTTCTTTTTTCTTTTCTCTTTTAGACTTTCTGAACTCTGTTCTGCTGAAACTACCGGTGTACATTCTGGCTTTAACATATTCAAGGAAGGAGAGGTTTTGTCTGCTTGTGTCATCATTTATATTCTTTTGGATTTTCTTCACTTCACTTGTGGCACCATCAGCTTCAAGGTAGCAATGTGGTGGGTTGTCCTCAGCTGACAGTAAAGCACTCGCAGTGATACTCACTCACTCCCCTTCTCCCTCCAGCAGGAGGAGGGGAGAAAATAGGAAGAACAGGAGAGAGAAAGCCTGTGGGTTTAGATAGACAGGGAGTTTGCTTACCAATTACTGTCACAGACAAAACTGACTCAACTCAGGGAATCTAACGTAAATTATTACCAATTAAATATGAATATTTGAGTATTGATTCAGGTATTGGGAAACAAAACCAAAAAGAGTGAAATATTCGCACATCTATAGAAAACACCTTCCCTCGCCTCCGTTGCCAGGCTCAGCTCCACTCCTTCACTCCAGACTCCTCTCTTGCCCTGTGTGAAATGGCCATCTGTTACACTAAGTCCCTTCAGTGAGGCAATGGAAGGCACCAGGTGGCCTCACAGTCACAGTCACTGCTCCCTTTTTTACTCTTTCCTCCGGCATGGGTCCTCCATGAGCTGCTGTTCCTGTCAGAAATCTCTGCTTCACCATGGAGCACATCCTCCCTCTCCTTCTTCTCTGACCTTGGTGTTAACAGTGCTGTTTCTCACACTTCTTTCCTCACTCTTCACTGCCAGACACTATTCTTCGCTCTTTCTTAGATGTGTTTTCACTAAGGTGTCACCAGCTTGGCTGAGGGGCTCATCTGTGTCCTGAAGTGTGTCCATTGGAACCGGCTGGAACTAGCTGTGTCTGGCACGAGAGAAGCCAAAGTTTGTAGAAAAGTAGCATAACCAAGCTCCTCTCTGTTTCAACATCAAGTCCAACCACAATAAGGTGTTTGGCTGCATGCTTTACACTTAACCATGGGATGCTGTTATGGATGTGTGTACAGGCTGGCATGCTGGGCCTGGCCAGAGGCCCGTTACTGCCCACAGAGGGACACAGTTACAGGAAGCGGAGAGAGAAAGGTGAGCCAAGAGGAAAAGAATAAGCTACATTTCAAAACAGGAATAATCAGCAGGCATGTTTCAGTCTGACAACCAGAAAGACTGTAAGAAGAAAGTCCTCTGGAGTAAAACATTTCTAGGAGTGTTCCCTGAGCTGAAGAGGCTCTTGCCTTTATTCTGGGTGGTGGTCGCCGTGTGTCATGAGTAACAGCCACCAGTAAGGCTTAAAAAAAATGAAATAATTTGGAGGTTCCAGTTCATCTGTAATTGTTAAAGCTTTGTGAACAAAGAAGAATATTTTGTGAAACAATGTGAAGAATGCTTTGAGTGGAATTTAGTGTTAATGATAATATTTGTCTCCTAAGGATGAAAAACAACATAGAAATAGCTAGTATGCACAATACAGTGGTATTTTCAAGCCAGCAAAAACTGAGATTTGAAGTCTTCTAACATTATTTCCATTTAGAAAGAAATTTGTCATGCAGAATAAGGATATTTTTGTAGCATTATTCATTTATTTATAAAATATACGTGTGCCTCTCAGTTCTCCTGAGAGGTAGCAGAAACACAGCCATATGTGGGCCATGCTCTTTCTCAGAAAGCCTCAGGCCAAGTTCCTCTACCCTCTCACAAGAAACAGCCTTCTTGTCATGCTCCTCTCCTGGGAACTGTGCAGGATCACAGATTTTCTGTTGACTATTCACACCACATTTTTATCTCAGCTCTCAAGTTTGACCCCTTTGTTCCCACAGTCCCCCTCCGAGCTGTGTGATTTTGCCATGTACTCTGAGGAGCTTCAGCATCCTTTCTGTCCACTGCTGTCTGTAGTTAAAGACGGGCACCCATTCAATTTAGTACTGTCTACCTTTGCTTCCCAAACTCCTAAGGGTAGATATTAACACCTCAGTTTTTATTTTTTCTTTGTCTTAAGTTCAGGTAATCTCTGGCTTTCAACTAGGGGTTCATGTCTTTTTTCTTTTTGACACTGTAGTCAGGGTTGTCCTGTGTTGAATTGCACAGCTTAGTACTTCACCTTGATTCACACAGTTCAGTGGGACTTGCAAAGGGGTTAGTCAGCAATGATATGACAGTGACAACAGAATCTGCCCATCTGTAGTTGTATTCCCTAGATATTGTAAATCTATAATTACCTTTTTCTCTTCCTTCCACTCCACCTTTTATTCCCCTCTTCTCTTGCATTACAAAGTGTTTTGTTTTAGATTACCTCTTGCTCTTTCATGTCCTTACACAGGGCACAGTATAGTTCCTTTATTGGGTTAGCTCTGATGGTTTAACTATGCTGACAGAGTGCCTCTAAGAGCGCACCCAACAGAATGATTTTTTTCGTCCTTAGTTTCACCATCTGATGACATAAGCCAAACTGACAGAATCACTTTTTACTGGCAGCATATCTGCGTACATAGAAGAGGTTTTACCAGCTTAGGTTTATCAAAAAGGAGAAAAAGTTCATGGTTTCTTATCCCTATCTCTGTGATTGCGACCAAGACTCGGACTCTAGCATTCATGGCTTTCTGTATTATTGGTCTTCCTGTAACCTTTTTTCTGTATTTACTTACATCCTTAACTTAAATCAGTAGTAAAACCAATCAATATTGAGATTTCCCTTCCTTGGCTTTCTTTCTATGTCTTTATGTGGATCGCATTTATAATGAAACAATTCAGAGAGCTCTGGTATCCACAAGGTTATCATAATCTCTTCATCTTTCAGTGGGATGTCTTTTTTTAGCTTAGTATTCTATAGACTTTACACTTGTCTTTTTTTTTCTCCAAGTTTTCTCTTTTGAGTTAGATTTCCCACATGTGATATTCATTATCTTTGCGTAGTGTCATTCAGACTTAACTTTATGAAGTATTCTGTTCCATGCTGTCTTTTTTTTTTATCAGAATATAGCATAAGCATTCTGGCACTGTTACAGAGTTGGTAATCACATTTTACAACCATCATGAAATCCTTAAGAGCTCTTTAAATTTTTATATCCTGAGCTCCCCCAATATACTCTTCTTCACTCCAAAATTCAAGTCTGATATGCTATCCCCATGCTCTATATTGACATAATAAAAATCAGGAAAAACAAAGGAAGAAACATGAACATATTTGCCCCATTCATGAACTATGCAAGTGTGCACATGTTCATCATATATTCAGGGTATTATATTTAATTCTCTATTTAAGAAGAATTATTTATTTAGCTTTCTCTATTTTTAAGTCGGTCATTTTGATCTGTAGGAAGTTGCAGGTTTTGTATTCCTGTATTATCTTTCTGTTTTTCCTAAGTAATAAATGTCGTTTTCAGTGCTTTTATTTATTAACCTTTTATTAAAAAAATTTTTTCTAGGAAATAACATATAAAATACAATATTGATTTATAATTGTCATCGAATCTACTGCTCATTGTGGTATATCAGAAAAATGAGTGTGAACAAAACCCGATTTAATAGAGAACTGATTAATCTCATTATTTCTATATGTCCATCAGAATCCAAATGAGTGCCATTTATTATCTTATTCTATTCTATTCATTTATTTTTGTTGCAGAAACTGATTTTTTATTTAATTCAGGTGTCAAAGCTTTTTAAAGAATTTGTTTTTCAAATTGTCATCATGATGACATTAGTTAGCTTTGAGTTTGTAGCTTAATTCATACAGAAGGAATAAACAAAATATGGTATGCTAATGAATAGCAGTTCACTGTATTTGTTACATTAATATAGAGTGAATACCCCAGTTCTGACATACAGATTGCTGTGCACTAAACTGAGAATCACTGTTCTTTGGTACAGTTTTGTTGCTTTATTCACTTAGAGATGATGTACTGGAAGAAAGATGGTGAACTTTCACTTCCAATCCTGCAAATTCAAACCTGATGTTTTCTACCGAACGGAGCTAAACAGCATTATTCTGAATAGCAAAAATAACATTGACAGAAGGCTGAGCTGAGGAAGTCTAATCTTAATTTTCTTCTCAAAATCAATGAGTTTAATTGATCCACTCTTTTATCTGAGAGCGGTGCGATGTGTAATGTAAGTCTAGAAGACTTTGTGTTTTCTTAGTAGCTATTTACTGTTAGTGAAAGGCCAAAGTCTGAAGTCTAAATTTTAGACCTTGATACTACAGCCTTTACTCACATGGAATAAAGTTTCCTATATGAACAAAATTGATAAGGCTTGACTCTTAGTAAATTTTTATTGTTCTTGAGTTTTATCCTCCTAAGTAAAAATAAATAAATGAATACATCATTCTGCTATACATAAGCTTATTGAATGTACAAGTGAACACCCCATGGTCTGCCTAATATCAATAAATTAATTGAAGACCAGAAATCAAATATTAAATCACAAATTGAGAAATTAGTGCAATTGTTCAAGGATTGTGAATATCTGTCTGAAATAAATGAGCTCTGTAATTGTATACCCTTCTTGCCTTTCCAGTCACACAGCTCTGACTTGTTTCTTGCTATATGCTGATTTGACGTTCTTGCTGTATCATTTTATTACATCATTTACTTCCTTTCTGCAAATTCTTCCTGGTTGTCTAGAGGACAAGAAATTTGAAAGAGTTTCCCCACTCCTTTCTTAGCAGTCTCCTTCCCTTCTGTAGTGTGCTTCCTGTGACTGCTTAATACCTTCTTGCCTTTAATCTGGTAACTTCAGTGTTTAATTTAACCTATCTACCATCTTGCTCCATATGAAAACAGAGACAAGTCTTCCTCATTGACTGGGTTGAAAATCAGTGCATAGTGTTGCTTTGATCACTGATGACAATTTTTATCCTGCTTGTGATGGGATAATGTGCTCCTACTCAATCCCTCTTCCTCCCCTATTCACCTTTGATACGCCTAAGATTCCTTTCTTCCAAATCTCTACTTCGTTTGACAAAGTGATCTCATATCCAAAGTGATCCATCCCCTGAGTGCTCTCCAAAAACCGTCATTGGCTTGCTTCTTCACATCAGCCAATAAAGATTCCATTTCAGGTTTGCCAGTACACATATTACCCAAACCAACATGTTTATTTGTAATTCCATTATCTCAATATTTCTCTATATGTCAAAATACACTTATATACTGTAGGTCTAGATGTAGACCAGCTATCACAGGAGAATTCCGTTGCTTTGAGTGGAAGTATTCTTATGCTATTAGGTAGAAAATCATCTGGCAAACAATGATGTTATGCAGTGGTGAACAGCTGCTGATCCCCACTCTTCTGCAGGCCTGACACTTATGTTATCAGAAAAACAGGTGTGCTTTACTCTCTTGCTCAAGCTGTCATGAGTTGTACTCTCAGCCAACACTGGCTCAGCCCGATATGTTACTCATCGTTGTTGCTAGCCCTACAGTTTTATACTTTTCAGCAATAATAGCAGTTTTTGCTTGAATCTCTCTTGGGCAATCTGAACTATCTTTGGCTGTTTTTAGTAACCTGCTTCATTATTAAAAATAAAATTTAAAAATTCCTCTAAAAGGAAATAGATTTTATCGAGTCACTACACATTTCTTTTTGTATTGTATTTTGTCATGACTTGCTGAATAATCTCACAGAGTAGTTCAGCTCCTCTTTACTTGTGACATCTGATATAACTGCACTTTAGAATTATCAACAATTTCTTCATCGTGCTGTTAAAAAATAAAGTGAAAAGAAAGCATAAACTAACACAGTGGTCGAGAGTCTATAAATTTAGAAATCATTATTTTCAAAACAGAACTTAAAGTTAAGCCTGATAATGACTTTAACAAAATGAAAGGTGCAACTGTATCTTAAGGAAATAGGTCAAGTTAGAAAGAAATCTACTTTTCCTACATTTCTTTCTTCTTTTTCATTTTAATCACATAATTTAATCACTTTGAAAAAAAGCCTTTCACTAAGATTAAGAACACTGCCTTTTCTTCTTCTGCTTTCACTATGATTAAAATATTTGATGTCAAGTAAAATAACATTGTCAGATAACTTATGATTCAGTCCATAATACTTCAGTAAGGTTGGTGCTTTTTTTTCTTCAATAGCTAATCTTGTTTAAGTTCAATTGTTCACAATAGCAAATACCTTCTTTAATTAGTAAATTAAAAAAGAGATTTTCAGAGCTCCTTATCTTTCTAGTTTTGTTATCCCATCTGTGCATGTCTTGAAAGGAGCTAAGATATGTATAATGCTAATTAATTTCGTACCACACTAGAGCTGTTAAGCCAGGTATTCAAATCTTTTTCCCAATTCACTTGCATTCTAAAGCTTAAAGTTATTAGTGCTAATGAGTAATTTAATTTACTTTAAGTTAATTAAACTATATTTAATTTAGTTACATGAAGGCACTCTAGTAGTCTTTGAAAATACATACAACAATAATGTCCATGGATTTAAGGAAAATATTGTGTTACAAATATTGTTCATTACATTGTAGAATCACAAAGGGATAATGATTTCTAGAATCCTCCACAAGTCTCTGTAAAAGAAGATGATTAAAAACAAACCACAGAGCAAACAAAGAAGGGTAAGATTAACATATAAAATATGATTTCTGATTGAACAAGAAAACCTAGATGACACTTAAAGTTTACAGCTACAACAATATCAATAGAGAACAATGGAAGTAATTTTCAAAAGGAATAACTTAGGAGCTGGCAGAAAAAAGAGAGTCAAAACAAAACTCAGTTATGTCAAAGGTTGCATGTTTCCCTCAAAGTTTTATGTAAATTAGACATATGATAAATAAAAACCATCGACATTTCTGTTATTACCTTTCTCTGCACATAGTGCATATGTGTTCATATTAAGAGTCCGTACATATACATGTGAAAAATGTAAACACATTTTTCATGTTTAATGAAAGCTTGAACATTCTATTCACTAATAACAAGTAAATCTCAATGCATTTGTGAGCAGCCAAGCTGTGATTTGGATGCATTGGCTAGTGCACACAGCTTCGGTACAGTGTTCCACAGGTATTAAGCTACCCATTTTACTCCACCAAACCAAAAAAGTCTTACACCCAAGAGTAAATGGTACTTTTGATAATTCTGCAGAAAGAGCAACTAAAGACTTCATTGTGTGGTCAATATGAAATCCTCTTTCCCTTTTTTTTTTAGTAGCTATTTTTGGTTTATATCTCCCATTCTTTTTTTTTTTTCTGTAAAAAAACAGACTGAAACACAAACAGAGAAGGTCCATTACCCTTAACTTTCCTTTATTAAAATATTATTTTAAAAGATAGAAATGATATGGAGTTCTGTACATAACAAAAGTACAAATCATAGCATAGAATGGTTTGGGTTGGAAGGAACCATTAAAGGTCATCTAGTCCAAAATACCATTGAGAAAAAGTAGTAAGTTGCCATGTCTGGTACAGCTGTATTGAAATTTTGTGTCACTTGCTTGTAGCTTGTTAAAAAAAAAAAAAAATAAATGTGCCACACGTTCTGAGCAAGTTTATAGATGTACAAAAGGATGCTTGAGATTGTCAATAAAAATTTAAAAAATCTATGTATTCGTAGCTTTCTCAAGTGTGTGAAGTGGAGAAGATGATATATCTAGAAAAATTTCATAAAAAACAATGTCAGAAAGAGGAAACAACTTAAAATTCAGGGAAGAGTATATAATCAGATAAATGGAATAGAGTTAAAAAGAAAAGTCAGGGAAGAAATGAGCACTATATGGTCTGAACACAGTGATTTAACATAAATGAGTCAGCAAATAACCTTTAAAAATTAAAAATAAAAGATGAGAGTGTCACAAAGGCGTTTGTCCCGTCAAGCTGTATTTTATATTTTTAATTTATTTGAAATACAGCAATTAATCTCTTTGGTTATGTACCTCAATTTTCAGTTACAATAATTGGATGAATTTATCATATGGTTACACAGGGTAAGGTTCTGGCTTAGCCCTCAATAGGTAACTATAGGCAAATAAAAGAAAAGTGTATATATAGCCTACGTAGGACCATAAACAATGACAGACTGTAAGAGAATACTGGCTATTTCAGAGGCTTATATTTTTTAGCAACATTGAAGTGTTTGATCTCACTTTTGTCTTTACATCAGCAGAGGATAAAAGGAACTGTCCTAGGCCTGAGGTGCACTTTAAGGAATACAGTATTGAACTAACTTTTCTATACCCAAGAGAGCTCAGAGAACAATCTTGTTTCTTACCACCCTCTATCACAAGTTACCTGTTTTGTACTCTAAAAAACTATCTGCATACACAATAAAAAAATATAATGACATGCATCCCAGTGATTCACATGGCAACATTAAGATTTTGTAGTGATAATAAAGGAAAATCCATCACACATGACATTTTGAATTCAACACACTTGCACAGAGAGTATTTGAAAAGAAAAAATAATTTATACAATTTGCTGCAATCTGAGATTAATCAGAAAAAGAACAACCTAAAATAACTCACAATGTCTTCATTAAACTTCCGCTAAAGCCGTATGGACACTAGAAATATATGAAGCATTTTTCCCTTACATTCAGCACAATATAAGTCTTCAGCAACTACCTAGTGAAACTGAAAAAGATTCTTTCTGAGGAAGATTTAATTTAAAGGAATTTCAGACCCTGTGATGAAAGCATGTGAAGTGCATATAACATCTTAAGTTCTGTCCAGCAGGTGCTTAACATAAATTAGCATTTATATAGATTCTTAAACAAATAAAACAGATATTGAGATCCCCATCTTAATTTATTTCAAGATAATTCTTTGTTTAAAAGATCTGTTTGTGTTCATATATCTCTACATTTCAAAGAACGATATACCTGAAACCGTGGTTTTGAAAGCTGACAATCTAGTCTCCATGAAATAAATGTGAATATTGTAGGCCACACTGAAGGAGATTAGACATCATATGATAGAACAAGGGACGATAGGGCAAGGGGGAATGGTTTTAAACTAAAAGAGCATAGATTCAGACTAGATATAAGGAAGAAATTTTTTTTACAATGAGAGTGGTGAAACACTGTAACAGGTTACCCAGAGATGATGCCCCACCCCTGGAAACATTCAAGGTCAGGCTGGATGGGGCTTTGAGCAACCTGATTTCGTTGAAGATGTTCCTGCTTATTGCAGGGGGGATGGACCAGATAACCTTTAAAGGTCCTTTCCAACTCAAACCATTCTATAATTCTATGATTCTATTATCATTTAAAATCTGATATACTGGACTGAACAGCAGTGTGAAATTAAAGTGGAGATCCAACTGGGTAAAGCAACTTTCCATAATGTCTGACTGTTTTGCCATAACTTTTTATGTGGCCATGAACCATGATCAGGAAACTGATCCAGTTTAAAAAAAAAAAAAATTAAGTGTGAGGAAACCTTTCTATTGTCATTGCCAATGCCTTGATGTACAGGTTCACCTGGTAGCAACCTCGCATATAGTTCACCACTGTATAAGGCAGGCAGCTCCATTCACCTTTCTAACACACACCCCCAGCCTCCTTTTCCCAGATGTCCCACTAGTTAGTAAAGTTCCCCACATGTAGAGGAATCTCATCAAGCAAGTCATAAATCTCACCTGGGGAACACACATACTTCATCATTGTATGTGTCCTGCCACGTGCATAGGGAAGAAGTAAGAAGCACACAGGGAGCAGCAGGAAAGAGGGATAGGGGAAGGACAGTGAGTAAGTTCTCAGACAATAATGATCCAGGCAAACTGCACAAATCTCAGTGTCTCTTTGTAAAAAGGATTTTTGTTCTCGGGTTTTTTTTTTGTTTCCTCTCTATGACTAACCACTTTTTATGGTGAATACAAGAGGAAAATGTTTCTTCTTTGCTTTCCTAGTGTAAAAAACCATATATGTATATACCTATTTGTGTATATATATATGTGTATGAGTGCTTGAACAAGGATAACACTGCATTTCATTTGTATAAAATGGGGACAGGAACAACAGTGTACAATACGGCAGACACATTTTAATGTAATACTTACATGTACCTGCTGTATAGTTGCTGAATGCCTCTGAGACAGTGACATAAGCAGACAAACATTCCAGATAAGGCTATATTATAGGGCTGAATAATAAAATTATAATACTTGGCATGACTGTTTTCTGCCCTACAAATACTCCATATTGATGTAGTAGATACAGTTTGTTACAGTACCTATTATTCTATATTGCTCACCTCTGTAATTTTAAACAATGAAGATTTGTTGCTTAGAAGTTAGGTAAGTAACAGGTGTTGTGTTTGCAGGTGTGTAGAATTGTAACTAGTATAAACTGTGTATCCTGGAAGCATTGTTAGACTCTAGTGAAGAGTAACCTTGGAAAAGAGAACCATAAACAAACGTGGTCCAGATGTGGCTTGGAGACAAACCTCGACCTTATGAGGGAAGAAAGGAACAGGTTCAGGAAGAATTCACTACCTTGCTGACCACCAGAGACCACCCGAGACCCTCAAGGAGACCCTAAAGGCTTTAGTGCACATGTGTCTAGGATGATGTAATAGTATAATTACTTCTCGGAAATTTAATGAATATGTAAAAGAGAAATTTAAAATGTGTATGAGAAGCATGGATATAAACAGAAAGGTGATTAGACCAGGTGTGCTTGATTTGTGGCAAGTCCACCGAGCACCCAGGCCTGAATAAAACAATATGTCTCCTGAGCATGTGGAATTGGTTACTTGCACGCTGCCACAAATATGCTTTTTGGACAACAATATCTTGGTTTTTTGTTTTGTTTTTTGTTTTTTTTATGTATGGCTTTGACAGTATTGAATAACATGCTCATTGCAGTGTCCACCAAAACACTGCTTTGAGCACTTCCATTAAATTATTCATAATAAAAGACAAACAGTATATATGAGTGGGTCAAATTATCCATGTGAACTCAGAATATGTTACATTTAGCAGCACTGAAGTTCATCTTCCATTGTGTTGTTCAGACTGCCTGAAGTTGAAAAAAACCCACAGATAAATGGTACTCCTGAAGGTGTTTAATTTTTTTAAAAAATACATGCAGATGTTGGTAATAGGGTTGATATGAAGGTGAGGCAGATCTCACTGAATGAGCATTTACCTAAGCAGATGTCAGAGTCCAATACTCTCTGACCAG
>NW_009205872.1:0-27035 GCF_000690835.1 Fulmarus glacialis | reverse complement strand
TCCGTTTGGGGTGAGCAGGGCTGTGGCCAGGATGGAGCGAGTGGTCAAGCTCGTGCAGTGGGACCGAGCACGGTGGCAGGGGCTGCACAGCAGGGATGGAGTGGGGTGAGGTGGGGTGGGCTGTGCCATGAGGGGATGGGAAGCGGGGCCTGACCTGGCAGGGCACGTGCAGGCAGGGACGGAGCCCACGCTGGGGCAGGGACTGGGCATGCTGGGGATGCCGGCAGGACCGGTTATGTCCCACTGCTGATGGGCTCCCAGAAAGCTGAAACAGCGCACTGTGCTTTTGGTCCAGGTGTGCCAAGAGCAGGCGGGTCCTTGAGGAAAAATACTCTCTGCCCCCTTGCGTCAGGTAAAGATCTGATCCACCCATCGTTGCGTCTCCTGTGCCACTGCGTGCAGCCCAAGAGAGTTTGGCTGAGAACTGCCCAAACGCCTTAACCACTGTTTTGGGCAACCCAGCTGCAGGCAGCACTGTGGCATACCTTGTCGTAGTGAGAGTGTGGACTAACAAATACCTCCCATGCTGAATCATTACTGTCTGCATTGATGAGTAGCATGAGAGACATTTCTGGAGGATTGAAGGGTTGGTTACAAAACCAAATTCTTCTAGTGTAGGCATGTTTCCTGGCCCTGAGTATCAATTCCCAAGATCTGGAGTACACCTTCTTGTATTGTAAAATGTTATCGTATCCAAATGCAATTTTTCACTCTTGAATTGTGTGACATGATAATGACTATGTAAATTATGTTAAATCATGTTTGGCACCTGTTTTATAGGTATATTCTTAATGCATACAATAGCTGAGATAAGCTTTAGGAATAGCCGTCTTGCTTTAGTCCTTTTCAGGACATCTTGTATATATTCAGATGGCCACGATGAAACAAGAGGCTGGTTCTTCCTGCAGAGAAAATGACACCACATCTGCCATGATTAGGATCGAGATACTTCGCTGTCACTCACTCTTACCATGTATCACTGATGTATGGTGCTAAAGCTGTTTCACTTGAATACATGGAAATCAGACTTGAACAAGGAAGGCCAAAGTGAAATGAAAGCCACAGTGCTCATCTCAAGCTTTGTTCACAGTTCTGAAACAGGAGAGTAAGTCGGAAGTGCGATGGTCATTAGGATCTTGCTCCTTTTCAGTGTGAAAATCAAACATTAATGAGAACTAACAGTTTAAAGAATCCGGTGTTCTCTCTTTTAAGAGAAACAAATGAAACCAAGGAATCATTTTAAAAGACTGTATTTCTCAATGCATTCTTCTGTTTAGAAAAATTATTGTCTGCCTTTTTGTTTTTCTTTTTTAAAGATCACTGCTGAGAAAAATGACAGCTGGCTCTGTCTCAGTTCCTCAGGTCATACCACTTCGAATCCCTCTTCCAGGGAAGGCAAAACATGAAATAGACACAAACACTCTTGTAGAAATAAAATCAGGTATGAATAAGAACTTTGGCTCTATGTAAAACCTTTTCATATGTGTTCATTTGAAACTTTTAGCCTCTATGCTTTTGTTTACATTTAATTATAATTTTTATGAGTGCCCACTTCCTTAAGGAACTTATAAAATTAACCAACATGTTTTGATACACCAAATATACTTGCACTTAATTTTATGCATTCAAACAATATTATTGACATGAGTTATTTCATATATGTTAGCAGTCTTAATTGCTTCCAAGATCAAGCTCTTAAGCTATTGCATTTTGCTTTGACTGCAAAACCAGTGCTTGAAAGTATCATATGCCAGGCTCACCCCAAAGGTTTTCCTTACATTTTTTGAAATGCCACCTTTCACCGTGGGAGAAAATGTCTTTTCTGCCATTAGAACGGGCATGCTATTGCAATGTTTTCATACAAAATCATTGCACAGCTTCTTTATGAAGATAAATACTGCTTATAATGAAATTATGTTTGTTGAGTAACTAATTTTTCATGGGAGAAACAGTTTTAGTCCCAAACATTCAGTCATTTATGCAACTGCTTTATTTTGTTTATGTGAGAAAAAGCAAGCACAGTAGTGAGTACTTTGAAGAGTAGAGCTTGTTTTTCACAGGTTGAATACAGTTTGGCTAATTACTTTCTCTGTGTCTTTCAGATACACCTGAGGTCTCAATTTATTACACTTTAGATGGAAGTAAACCAGAACTCATTAGGAAACCTGGCTATGGAGAGCATAACACTTTTAAGTATAAGGGTCCTATCGTATTACCAGTTGGGAAAATAATGGTCAAGGCACTGGCAGTTACAAAGTAAGTATCCTGTTTACTTCAGTTGTATTTTGACAAGGGACAGATATCCCAGTCATGGCTTGGAGCCATGCTGTTTAAAGCACTCCATACCTCACAAATGAGAGACGCCCCTTTCCCCAGCCAGTTTGCAATCTAAGTGATCTTCATGGGTTGCATTGACTTTGCTTTCTCATAACACCTTTTATCCATTAAGTGTTTGTGCAGATGGATTATTTCTTGGATGTTTATCTCCTGGGCTGTGGATGTAGGCCAATGATATGTAGAGGCTGTGAGTGAGAAACTAATAAAATATACTATACTTCGAGCTCATCCTTTTGAGTGTGATCATAAAAAGTGCCAGAGGAACTAGTGTGGTGTTTTCTGGGGTCATCCAGTGATTCAGCAGATTTACAGAAGTTGGTCTTCCAAGGAATCTGCTTAGTTTCTCCCAAAGGAGCACAGACTGCTAAACCTCACCGTTTAAGTACAATGTTACTACAAAGGTAAAGTACAAGGGTAAAGTAAAAATACGATACGTAGAAAACTGGATTTAGCTGCACAGCCACTGACTTTCTCCAAACTAACTTCATGGTTAGAGACAGAGAGGACACATGCATTCTCTGTCTGCACCCTGTTGTATTATCTTTTATTTCGAAGGGAGCAGAAACTTCCACTCCAGTTGGGGATTTGTGCTTGCTGTCCCCCACTATTCGCACCCGCAGGTAGCCTTTGCGTGTGTCTGCACTGGAACATAACAACACAAACCTAGGCCTCTGTGCATTTTCTGATATCGCTACCTGGATTAACACTTGTTTCCAGTATGTTTTTATTAAGTCATTTTCAGGTGGGCTAAATAGATGCTCTAGAATGACAATAAATCCTAAATGAATGGTTTGGTCATTTACAGCCATTTTAATGTTACTGCTGTAATTTAATAAATGGTAGAGCATGACAGTTGTTATGTCAAATGAATAGGATGCTACCTGCTGCTTGACTGGGAAAATGAATATGGTATTATGAATGGAAGAAAAGTCTTGCTCTGCTCTATTTTCTGTGATGCTGGTAAACAATAGTTACCCCAGAAAACAGATACAGGAGTATCAAGAGTTTTACATGTAAAAGATGTTGGGGATTAAAATATTCATACATTTCATTGGTAACTTCTTAGTGTGCACATTTTAAACTGAAAAAAAATTTTAAAAAGAACAAAACAAGGCAGTAGTTACTGAGAGTATTGCCCAGGATTATACTTATTGTATGAAATAATGATTCGCAAGCTTGGAAGAGATGTACCAGCAAATGAGCCATGTTTGTCAATGATTTACTTTTTGCTGCACATGGGTTTGTTGCATGTATATAGCTTTATGAACATTGATTTTCAGGGACTGCAGGGAGAGTACAGTTGTAACAAAGGTATTTCTGGTAGAGTACAAGCAGCCAAACATCCTCTTCTCTGCTGAAGACAATGACAAGAATTTCCTAAAAGATATCACCACACAGGCAAGTTTTAGCAAATTTAACTCCTTGTCTGAATATAAAATGTTGTATGTGTGGTATTACTTAAGAGATTAAACCTTGTTTGCCTATACTTTTTATATATTTTATTACCTCTGTTTTCCCATCTTTGCTGCCTCAGTCCTTTTTGTAATACTAAAATTTCAAGGGGACAATTTTTTTTTCTTCTTCACTGGTCTTTCATTACCAGTTCAGGTCAAATATTTTTAAAATACATTTATCATTTAAGATTTTCAAATGCTTGCACTGAAAATTAGCATGTGCTTTTAAAATCATAACAAATAACTGTAACAAGAGAGGATTAGAGCAAAACTAAATATTTCATTTGGAATTCAAATGGAATTACTTTTTAGGAGGGGGAAGGTGGGATGTTTACTACAAAACCAAAGAAGAATGGAGTGAATGTGGAAATCAAGCCTGCCTGGAGTGAAGCACCCCAAGATTTTCAAGGTATAGTATTACTTTATAAGACTGAAATAGACTTCTGTGTTAGCTGAAAATAGGCAGTGTAAGGTTTTCCTCTTACATCATTGGTAAAATAAGGGTAATTTCAAAACTATCTCAGAAGATAGAACATCCTCTGCGAATTCCAATTTCGATTGCTCAACACTGCAAATAGAGAACAAAAATTAACTTCCATACATATCACATTACCTCTTAAAACACATTAAAAACTCATTCATTTCTGAGCAACATAACGAGGCCCAGACTATATTTCCCTTTGTGCCAGAAAATGCTGTTAAATTGATGGGATTGCAAATCCTTTATGGAGTTCTTTACTGATGTTTGCTTGCAGTAAGATTCCAAAATATGTACACAAAGCAGAAATGAAAGCTTGACCCAGATTTTCTCTATCGATGAAGCCTGTTATTCCATGGTAATGGCAATGGGACTGTTTAAGAGCAGGGAATTGTATTAATGTTTACTCATTAATTTACTCTTAGGAGCTGGGGTTGTTTTGAGCATGCAGGAAGGAAGAAAACTGTAAATAGAGAAAAATACAAAAGTAAGCTTTTTCAGAGAGGAATGAGGTTTCTTTTAGTTTAATTTCCTATAATTCCATGCAGTTTATTTGAATCCAAAACCTGGATGTCAAATACATTTTTAAATATGCCTAGCTATTGGAATTTAAAATAAGAGTATGTAATATTCATATTAAGATATATGTAAACTGCATGAAGTGAATGGCAGTGGAATAACAGGATTGTAATTTTAGACTTGGAAACAGAAAGAAAGACTGCTCACAGGTCCCTGCAAGGACCACAGCTCCTTGCCAGTCATTTGGAAACAACAGAGTACAGAAAGGAATCCACCTCAGCACTACCAATAGAGTCATTACAGGTAAGCAAAGGGGCATTGAGGAAAGTTGTAAAAGGCTGTCATCAGAACTGAGCTCTAAAAAAATAAAGATATGAAGATTTGTGATCATTCTCATATAATCTGTCAGAAATTAATGCCTTTGGCTGTATTATACAGTACTCATTTAAATTTACTGGTAATGATGCTCTGGAATAGGAACGCCCAAAGCACTACACAGTTATCAGTAAAGACAAAACCAGGCAAAGCAAATTAACAATGCCTGCATTCCTATTAATTCTTTTCTATTACTGAATCTGCAATTAGCAAATAATTATTGCTATAGGTTGGCAAGTTGATATTTAAAACTTAATATTCAGTAAGGCTATCTTGGAAGTAAATAGCAAAACATTGATTTATTTTTATTGGAAGAAGCTGTCGGTCCTTAATGCAGCTAATGGGGGAATCAAGTGTAGTAGATATTCCTTAAAGCAATGCATTTCAGTGCAGTTTGTCTCAAATAACATCTTTAGCTGATTTTGCTACTCTTATATGCATTTTGGAAATATTCGCTTACTAAGGCTAAAGAATTACTTTTATTTCAGTTTGCTAGTTCTTCTGCAGTGACTAGCCGGAAAACCTTAGCAAGCACACAGGTGGCAAGGATCCAGAGGGAAACAGATTTCCTCAAGTAAGTGACTTCTCCTTTTAACATATTTGTCCTTGGAAAGTAACTAATTGCCTTTTGCAACCAAAGGCAATTGATAATACTGTGGGGCTCTATAAAAACGAGGAAACCAAAGACAGACACTGGCTCATAACTGGAGAATGTGATCTTGGTAGGGCTTTGAAAATTCTTTCTCTTACGTATAGTTTTATTTACATCTCGCCATACACAGCTATCAACTATCTTATCATCCTTTAAAAAAAATTCCTAACACCTGTAGGATCAGAGGAAATGCTGTCTTTTCAAATTAGAGTACAGTCCTCATTGCTGTAGGTGAAAACTGCTGGAGTAGTCTCACGGAACATTAGTGCTTATCAGTATTGAAAGGGTTATGTGATCTACATCAGTGGTTCCCCATGTTGTAGCAGTGAGGCCTGGATACAGATTGTGTGTCAGGAGACTTGTTTACCTCACGTGGTGAGGAAGAAAGAATGAAACTCCATAGCAGCCAAAGAGCTTTCTACCTTGCAAAGTTGTTTAGAGTTCAGAACCTCATATCATGGATGCTGGGGCATGGTCTAGTAGACCACCATAGCTTGGAAACCACAACTGAGAAATCAGTGGCCTGAGTCCTGTTACAACAGGTTCCAGATTAATCATTATTATGCAGCAGCACAATACCAAAACAAGCTCAGCCAGTTTGCTCCTATTTTCAGATGTGCACACTGTTCTGCACCTCGCCTGTCTGACCCCTTGGCTCACTTCTGTCAGGAGTGTGGATCTCCTATCCCACCTGTGCCAGTACGTCGCTTCCCACCCCCTGAAGGAGCACAGGTCAGCAAAACATCATAACAATCAACAAATCCTGTTTGGAGAAACCAACTTCCTCAGCAAATTACACATTTAGTGCTGGCAAAACCATTATTTAGTCACACTTTCATATGGGAAGTTCTGATTCTTTTATTTTGTTCAATACCTTTAGCAGTGGACCCAATGTAATTCTTAAATGATGGGCAAAAATAACCACAGATTGCTTCAAGTGCCATATATTTTAATAAGGATGACAATGAAAAAGTAAATTGTGTTTTATTCATTTGTGCCAGGAAACATCCCCAAATTCAGATTCCTCCTCATCCTGCAACAACAACCACCACGTCTTCAGGACCTGCATATGCATCTTTTTCCAGTGCTAACTAGCACAGTTAGTTAGTTAATAACTAGTGTCTATGTCACAGCTGTGGAAGATCCATCTAATATGCCTGAAACCTTAAACGGTGGCATGTGTGGGCATCTGTAAGAGCACAGAGTTTTTACAGTGATGCCTATCTTCTCTAAGCTCTTCCCAAGAGATAATAACCTGATCTGACAAGTCAATGGTGTATTTTTTTTTCCTGTATCATCAGGAAGTTTTCTTGTCTGGGGCAATGCTGTAGTTTCAACTGATGTATGAGAATATTCAGGACCTCTTTAGATTAGGTTCATAATTAAGAGGATTTTAACTACCTGCACACATTTTATAGTAGTATTTTAAGTTTACTGAAAATTAACTTAGTACCTTTCTGGCATATTTTTAGTAGTCAGTAAAGCATTCTCTTTCCAGTTGTCTTCGTATTTTCTCAATAGCATTTGATCTTTAAGGATCAGTATCAGCATCTGTGGCTGTCAGTTGCTATGTTTCCAGTGACTTTGCTGCTGATGTAGACTCTAACCAGGAAAATATTGAAAATCTCATAATAACCTTAATGATTTCATTATGGTCCTTAACATGCTGTGATGTGGCTTTTTCTTCAGATGGCACCATGTCTTGAATGCAGACATCTTGTGCCAATGAATACACCCACTTGCATTGTATGTGAGTCGCCAATAGCTCCACAGCTGCAGCCCCAAACCAACAACTGCGTAAAGGTACTTGAGAATAAATGTAACAAAATAGCAATTTACCTCCTGTCATGGATTGTTCTAACAGATGACTTAATTACAAATATTTTGATCCAACTCAGGTTTGTGCAATTACATTATGACAGCTTTAAGGGTTAGTAGGACTAAAAACACCTTGAATAGAAATAATTGTTAAAGGTAAAACACATAAGCTCAGGAAGGCATGCTGAAGAGCACATAGTAGCAGTCTGAATGACAGGAGTGCATGCACTGTGTTCAGTAAAGAGATATTCTATGGTTCTATGATTTATGGCCCTAGTATTACTAAGCATTTTAAGTTTATTAAATATGTCCCCATTACTCTGCTTACCTCATTTGATTGTAAGTGCTTAGCACAGATAGGCTGGCAGGACTGGGGCAGTGGGTATATGCCCAAAACCTTAGAGCACAGTCTTGATCAGTGACCCAAAACTGCTGGTAGACTTAACTAAACAAAATTTGCCCTACAAAATACTCCCTACCCAGGGGTATGGGGACCCATGTAGGGGCCTCCTCGATCCCCCCGGTCAGGGGAAATGGTGTGAGGAGGAGAGGACTGATACTGCATGTCCACAATTGGTTGCAGAGCTGGTGTCGGCAACAAGGTTTTGGTTTCTATGATAGTGGGACCCTGTTTGAGGATCAACATCTCCTTAGGAGAGATGGGATCCACCTCACAGGGCAAAGGTATCTTTGCCAGCAGGAGAGCTGGTCTAGTAAGAAAGGTTTTAAATGAGAAATAACAGGGGAGGGAGGGTTACCAGCAGCCCTGTGAGGGAGTGATGGACAGGGCTTACAAGCAAAGGGTCTTGGGTGATGTGGACGAAAGGGAACTCTTAATCAACAAAACAGGGCTTAAGTGAGGTCGCCTCAAGCATTTGCATGTAAGCAAGGAAGTGCCTATAAGGCAGCATGATGGGGAACCCCTCCCAGACCCTTTCTGTGAAATCAGCATGCTGGGGTCCCTCTCTGAAGCACCCACTAACACAAGCAGTATTGGGAGTAAACAAGAAATTAGACATCTGCGTGCAGTTGCAGGGCTATGATCTTGATGGGACCACAGAGACGTGGAGGGATGGTTTGCATGACTGTATGGGTGACATCGTAGTGGGTGTCTGCTGTAGACCACCGGACCAGGAAGAACCAGTGGGTGAGGCCTTCTACAGACAGGTAGAAGTAGGCCCACATTTGCAGGTCCTGGTCCTCATGGGGGACTTTAAGCACGCCGATATCTGCTGAAGGAACAACGCAGCAGGGCATAAGCAATCCAGAGATTCCTGGAAAGCATTGATGACAACTGCTTGATACAAGTCATGGAGGAGCCAGTGAGGAAGGGTGCTCTGCTGGGTCTCATACTTAGAGAGAAGGAAGGGCTTCTGGGGATATGAAGGTCAAAGACAGCCTTGGCTGCAATGACCACGAGATGGTGGAGTTCAGGACCCTGAGAGGAAGGAACAGGAGCAAAAATCAAGATCATAGCCTTGGACTTTAGAAGAGCAGACTTTGGCCTCTTCAAGGATCTGCTTGAAAAAGTCTAAGGATATCCTAGGCTGCATTTAGGAAGTGTGGTGCCAGCAGGTAAAGGGAGGTGATCCTTCCCCTCTACTCAGCACTAGAGAGGCTGTATCTGGAGTACAGTGTCCAGTTCTGGGCTCCCCAGTACAAGAGAGACACGGACATACTAGAGAGAGCCCCACAAAGAGCCACTAAGATGATTAAGGAACTGGAGCATCTGGAGGAAAGACTGAGCTGGGACTGTTTAGTCTAGGGAAGAGAAGGCTTGGGGGAATCTCATCAAGGTACATAAATATCTCAAGGGAGGGTGTAAAGAAGACAGAGCCAGGCTCTTTTCAGTGGTGCCCAGTGACAGGACCAGAGGCAATGGGCATAAACTGAAACACAGGAGGTTCCCTCTGAACATCACGAAACACGTTTTTACTGTGAGGGTGACTGAGCACTCGCACAGGTTGCCTAGAGAGGTTGTGGAGTCTCCATCCTTGGAGATATTCAAAAGTCATCTGGACATGGTCCTGGGCAACCTGCTCTGAGTGGCCCTGCGTGAGCAGGGCAGGGTTGGACCTCCAGAGGTCCCTTCCAACCTCAACCATTCTGTGGTTCTGTGATAATTGCAAGGGAACATTTTTGGAAAGAGAAGGATGCTGAAAGGAAACTATCAACTGAAACCTATCAGGGAACAAAGGAGATTAATAATCTGAGGCAGTTATCAGCTTGATGTCAAAGTAGATTATAGACATTGGCCCAAATTTTATGTTTTATGACAACCTTCGTGTAGGTGCAAAGACAAACCTGAACAAACCTGAATTGGTGCCAACAATCAAAATATCAGACTCATTATTCTTAGCCCTGGTGGAAACTCACTTGTTGATAGTGACTGTGCTAAGATCTTTTAGGGCACCCTCATGGTATATTATTATTATTAATAATTTTCCTTGCAGATACTGGACTATCTGTTTTGTGTGAGTGCAGTGACTAAGCAAACTGACACTAATACATAAAAAGATCTGGAGGTATTGATGCTAGATCTCTTGAGGGAACTGTGCCATAGTTTAAAAAAAACTGTCACCAAGATACGTAGATTTGTGGTGACCGGGCAATATGGCCTAACTAAAGTCTGAAGCCCACAGCACAGACTTGAAGGATCTCTTCTATCTGCAGGGCTGAATAAACACAGCACTTTGTAAGATCAAGGCCTCTTCTTATTATTGTCGTTCACAGTTTTCAAACACCATGTGAAATATATTCTTTCTCTATTTAAAAGGGTAAAGTAATTTGTCAGGCGTGTGGCACAGGAAATCCTCTTCACCATAAACACTGTGTGACTTGTGAAAGCAAACTGCCTGAAATACAGACGGTAAGGCTTCTTGCATGAATCACACTGGGGTTAATCAAATCAAAGCATAACATTCTTTTTCTTTGGAAAACTGAAGTCATATCCCTGTGTGCCTATGTTACAAAAGCAGAGAATCCCTCCCCCATGCCATATTCAAGCCCAGTACTCCCACAGATGCTCCATCACAAATGTCCGGCTAAACATAAGTGTATTGTATACCTTCAAGTTTCTCCTGTGGAGGTCAGGATTGCAAATGCCGTTGTGAAAGCTCAGAAGGTGCTTAGAAAACGGGTAGTCTTGGCTCCAAGGGAGTCTTGTTTGTGTTCAGATTATTTTTAATTGCAATAGAAAACTTGAGTATATACATCAGGAAGATCATTCTCATTGATTTCAATTATTTTCTGAAAATAAAATATTCTTTTACATTATTTTTCTTATCTCCATTTGCTGCTTCCCCTACGTGCGTTACAGCTACTATGCTTGTATTTGGCTGTGACTCTGCACAGAGGTGAGAAAAGCAACAATAAATGTTCCCCCTAAAATTGCTGTCTGTTTCAACTGCCCATTTAGCTTGCTCATTTGGTTCCTTAGAAGAATTTTACTTTCACTTCTGAAGAGAAAAGTCTTGTATGAAAACCTTATGGTATATTTCATTTCTCCAGGTTGTGATAAATATAGAAATGAGAGAAGAATAATGATTTGCAAGTTAAAATCTTCTGATTTATATTGGCAACATCCTGAGTTCTAAAACTGTCGGTAGCTAGAGGCAAAGATCTCTTGTATAGACACTGAGGTGTCATTTCAGAGTGAATTTCAGTAGGAACCTGTACTTACCTAAGATAAACATATGTTTAACCGCTTCACTGAATGTAGATATTAATATGTAGTTAGGCATATGACTTGAATGGTGAGATCTGTAGTAGCTAAGAGAGAAAGTTAAATGCTTATTATTAATAGTAATTAGAAATTTTACTAATAATGGTGATTAATTAGTGATAACAATAGTAATTCCTGAATAATTAATAACTAGCAATAATGCTGATATTACTATTAATGGTTATTAAATAATTTAGATTTAGAACACATTTAGACTTGTGGTCTTGTAAATTTTATCTTCCAAATGAACCGCCAAGTTACATCATTCAAATTGCAATGCAGGCCACAGATGAAAATAGGGCTATTTCGTGTTTGCTTACTTGTTATTGTGGTGTCTGTAATCAAAATAATTTTCCTCAGGTACTGTTCCTTATCCATATTCCTGACTTGCGGAGAAAATAAACCGCATAAGCCCTGAGGCAAAACCTAACAAAACATTTTAAGACCTCTTTGTCCTAACTAGGTTCTATAAACCACCTCTAGAAGTTTCAGCTGAAAAATCTGTTTCATTTTGCATACACATATAAGTTAATTGTAGTACGAAAGCTAGGTAATATATAACTTGTATGAGGTAAAAGAGTGCAAAAAAAAATTATGTAGCAAATATCAAACTGAGAGAAAACTGATTGTCTGAACACACTCTCCCTGCCTTACTACTACAAAGAAAGGTACAAAGAAAAATATCTGTTGTGTTCTGGATTTGAAAATAGAAGTTTATCAGCAGAGAAAGCTCGCTCTTAACTTTGAGTGTACTTTTACATGGGGCCATATTAATAAATACTCAGTGTAAAAGGACACGATTGATACGGAAATAATTTTTTTCGTGTGCTCAGTTCTGCTAAAAATATTTAAAAATTAATTAATGCCACATTTTACTGTGGTTTTGTAATGAAAAAATTACAGGTTAGATCCAAGTCAGTCTGTTGCTTAATCTAAGTTGAAATAATTCTTTTAGGCTGAATATTACTTTATGTTATCAAAGTAGTTTGCTTTCCTCTTTCACCTTATTTAGCTTGTGAACTTTTCTTCATAAGAAGTATTTCCTCCCTAATGCTTTTTTTGTTTTATTAGCCCATGTTTGGAGGAGACACCCCCCTGCCTTATCCCAGCCAGCAAAGGAAGACAGTTTTGTGCTCAAAATGCAATCATGTTAACCAATGTGATGCCCGTTTCTGTGACTGGTGTGGAGCCAAGGCACGTGCTCTCGGTGTTCGTGTTCGTGACAAATCTATTTTTACTCATCTGTGACCTGCAGCAATTTCAAACTTATCTTTGCAAACTCTTGTCAGTTAGTACATAGCTTATTATTATCAAAACACTTGCTTAGAGCACATAGGATTATATAAAGAAAAATTAAAAGCTTAGATGACATCCTGACCACATGTCAGTCAGTGACTTAAGGGTTTAGAGATGTAAACAAATTACCATGGTTCAATAAGCATCAGCTCATTGCATCAGTTGAGATGCAATAGCTGTGTACTTTGCCAAAGTAACTTATCCATCAAAGGTTAAAGTGTAGGCTAACCTAATGCAAGTTTTCCCATATCTGCTCTGGGCTATGATCACCTATACAAGTAATCACCAGAGATGAGATGATGCATGCAATTTTTTTTGGCTGAAGGCCTCATTAACTTCACTGAAGACAAGGACTTTCTCTTAAGTGCTGCTCAGTAGAGCTTTTGCATGGTACAATCAATGTAAACAATTTCCTCTGGTATGTATTTTTATAAGTATAGTGTTTCAAGCTAAGATCGCACTTGGGGAGAATTTTTTTTCTGTGAGCTAAGTCTACATAAAATTTTAAACACTCCCCTATATGCATACATAACTATTGGTCCTGTACTGTACCAGGGGACTCAGGGTGGTGGGGGTAGTGTTAGAATTGAACAGGAAAGAATTGCAGTCACTACTGAATATCAGCGAACACACTAGTAATGAGAGGGCTTTGCCAAAGAAAAGAAATATTTTTGAAAGTGTCTGTTGAAAAAATAACATACCAAAATGCTAGATCTGTCTGAAAAAATGTTTGCCTCCATAGCACAGTGCTGAGATAGCTGAAGATGTACTGTCTTGCATCTGCCAGTGTGTTAGCAGTCTGGTATCCTGGTTAATATTTCTAATCTAAGAGCTTTAGGTAGTGCTAAATTTTATTCATGTCACTGCTTTTATCTTTCCTGAACCATGCATCATATATTTCTGTAGTGACAAGTGTTTCATTCAACTTTCCAGCCTGGACCTCCTCCATCCTACTTTACTTGTTTCAAGTGTGGTACAAGCAACCGTCCATACGCTCGCTTCTGTGGGTCCTGCGGTGTTTACTTAGAGCCCCCATCAAGGGTGGGTTCTCGGAACGGCAGTCTCATGGATGCTGGGGACTCACTGGGGTTTTCTGAGGTAAGACACACAGTATTACAAAGCCAGGCTTGAACACAGCTAAAAGGCTAGTCCACTGCACGTATAGATCGGCACAACTCCATTCATTTCCTCTTTGAGACAACGTTGTGGTCTGTGAGCATGCTGAGGGCAAAACCGAGGATATGTTTATTCTGAGAACTGCTTTCTGCCAAAAAGTAGCCTTAGCCAAAGGCCTTAATCCAGTCTTACTCTAAATAGGAAAGTGAGAAACAATCAGCTTTTCAAAAGTCTTAGCTCTTTAAGTACTCTTATTATTTGTGAATTATTTGTGTCCTGCTGATACAAGGTATTCTTTCATGCATATGTAACACTGATTTGAAAACTCTGTTTTAAGAAAGACCATAACATTTAGCAACGCCAGTTTTTGTCCTACAAAAGCATATATATTGTTCTGCTGGCAATCATGAAGAGTTTTGCTTTTGCTTGAATATTTGTAGTAAGTTGCTTCATTGTTACAGACTGGTAATTAAAATCAAGAATTGTTACTGATTCTTCCCGCTAGCTTTTTCGTTCCTTTACAATTTTGTGTACCGTTCTAGTTAATTTCTGCTTGTAAGCCATTTAATTATATCTAATTATATTACTTACACTTTTCCTTCCCCTCCACTCCCCACAGGCTAAACGATTTCAAGCTCAAGTTGCTTGGCAGCCTCTTCCTGTTTCCTTGCCCAAATCAAGGGCAGAACTAAAACAAAGAGAAGATAAAGGAACCCAGACCATTGGACTTTTTTACCCATCTAGCAAACTGTTGGAAAAGAAGGAGCTTGAGCTGATTTCACAAAAAGAAAAGCTGGAAAAGATGAGTGATCATAAGCCTCTCCTGACAGCCATTAGTCCTGGAAAAGGTTAGGAGTTTTGATTTTATGTTTTCTAAACAGAGCTGCAATGTATGACCTTGCTTTTTCTTGAAAAGATTATAGTCTATGGAGTGTGGCATCAGTAGAACACCGATTTACCTCTTTACAAGTCTGCCTTCCCACCGGTCACTTGTAAATGCAGTGCCTTAGAACTCAGATCACTGATCTCCATCAATAGTTAAAAGAAAGCCTATCAGCAATATCAAAATTATGGTTACTGACCCCTGTGCAGCCTTACTAATTTGCTAGTAGTTTGATTTCCTCAGATCCTACAAGATCAGGGGCAAGTGTCCTATATTTGAACTGGAAACCACTGAACAACCACCCCACCTCTCAGCATGCTCCCCACCCCTGCAACACGAAGCTCAGTTAGTACTGCGATAGCACCTGCTGGCAGTATTGTTACAGATAACTCTGAGACACAGGGGATCGTAGCTCTTGAAAAATATGATGAGGTTTGTCTATGTGAAGAACTTGTTTGGGGTGCTGTTGTGGAATAAATCAGACGTTTCAGAAGCAAAGGAAACTAAACTAGAGACAGGGACTCTTAACAGGATTACAAAAAGCAGGGTTGGTAGAAACCTTGAGAGCTCTTGTAGGCCCCATCTTCCAGCCCCACAAAGGTATCAGTACATCTACGTTGCTCATTGCAGAGACTGTCCATGCACAGACTACTGTATCAGTACTGCAAGCGATTTTGTTTCACAGTCCCTGGTTTGGTCAGTTAGTTCTTTGTGGAATCACTTGACTGTTTGCTGTCATTAACAAGTTTGCAATTTTCAGAGATTTTAGTTTTACTGTCCTGGGAAAACTCCAACTTCAGCTTTCCGGATCCCAAACCCTTGAAGACAGTCCATCAGTATTAATTAGGGACCTAATAAATGGCCCAAAATTTAATCTTTAATCTCACAGGGAAGTCCAGTTGTGCAGTCCAGAGAATAAATTAATTTTAAATCACTACAGCATCAAACCGTGGTTACTTTTTTTGATCGACTTTCCCATCTCTAGCTCTTTGCTACAGTCAGAGGGTCAACCCTCAGGCTGTAACAGAGTTATTTATCTATTGGGTAGAAAAAGTTGCTAATGAATGTTAGAATTCCTGTTTTGACTCTGCGTATAAATATCCAGATGATGCATTTTTATTTTTAAAATTATCACTAGGGAAATCTGTTTTCCTACTCCTTTGCTCTGAAACATGGCATGTTGTCTTAGACATCACTGTAGGAAATATAACACTTGACTCAACATGTCAGGGATCTTAATTTAGTCAGAGATAATAAAGGATTGGCCTGGAATAGTGCTGAGAGAAAAAAAAAAAAAAGCAACACTGAACATTCGTGTATCTCTATCAGAAGTACAGCTCTTGACTTGTGAGTGAGAACTCCTTTCACTGGGAAAGGTTGGGAAGAAATTCTGAACTGCTTTTGAACTACGTTAATTTTTAACCATTTAACAGAGGTAACTTTGTGGAAGTTGCACTGTGTAACATATTCTCCTTTAGACCCTGCCAAGGACTGAGGAACATGTTTCATTCTATAAATCAATAAA
The DNA here is from genome assembly GCF_000690835.1 of Fulmarus glacialis. NCBI lineage: Eukaryota > Metazoa > Chordata > Aves > Procellariiformes > Procellariidae > Fulmarus > Fulmarus glacialis. Next base: position 10,858 of record NW_009205872.1, on the reverse strand, counting down.
TGTCTGTTACAGTCAAGTCTTTCATGCTGTTCCCTTTCCTTGATGCTGAGCTCTTTATAAGGCTTGAAACTACATGTATCAACAAGACCATGCGCTATCACCCAGAAAATCTTGTTTATATATGCCAAATATGTCCATTATTTCTTCAGTTCAAATAGAATCAGACATTTGATATTAAAGTTTTTAAATACAAGTGGTTAAATAAGTTTTGGGGTTTTTTCATTTCTTGACCTATCAGCCATTAACTAACCTTCTTTTCTTTTGTGAAGCTTAAAAAAAAACAGTTAGGACAGGGGAAAATAACAGCAGCACCAAAACACTAATCCTCTGATGTGTACTGTATTTCTTTTTTTGCTGTACTTTCCGTCTGTTTTGAACAGGAGCCAAGTCATTTACCAGGTAAATTTTACAAAGAAGCCTCCCCTTTTCTACTGTAACAAACAGTAAATCAGTGTGATATAGGTGTAATCAACTATTGACAGCATGAATTCAAGTATTCCATCAGTGCTGCCAAAAATCCTTTTAGATGTAATAAAACGTCAAACATGCAAGAATATGTTCCTGGCCATCTGGATTTTTTGAAACAAAATCTGGGGATCTAGGCCAGTTATGAACCAGTTTCTTGCAAATAATACCAACTTCTCTGGAGTCATCACTCACCAAGTAGTAGTCTAGCTTAGATTTTTTAATTACTATTTTCAACTTGTATTAGTTTTTGCATGCGAGACCATGGCAGGGAACAATTTATGTTGCTCTGTGGATCCTTCTTTTTATATTCCTTTAAAGCTGCCTAACAAATAAGACTTGCTGTTTTAGTTCATCATAGTTTCTACCAGTTTGATCTTGGAAGAGTCCTCCGAGCACAAAAATCCTTGTGCACTTGCCTTTTCTTGTAAAAGTCAGAGCAGCACTTTTCTTCTGACTTGGCTTCTTTTCACTGTTTTGAGCTTCACTTAACACAAAGGGAAGGATAAGGTCAGAGCAGCTTCATTGTGTAAGTTAAACAAGGTTACCAAGCCTACACAATTTATTTACAACAAAATAAATCATACTCCGTACTTTCCATAAGTATGCTCAAAAATAAAATTAGCCAGATCCTGATAACAATCACTTAAGAACGAGAACAAGTCCTTTTGTTTCTTTCTCTGATGAAAACAGAACATTGCTTCGGAAATACTTGGAAATACTGCAAAAACTCTAAATGGCTTAAGATGAGTTTTGAATCCAGGCGCATTCAGCCCCTCATGTTTCATGCCCTGTACCAGCATAAAGGAATGCTGACTCTCTCCCAGAGACTCTGACAGGCAAAAAATCAGGAATGGTTAAACTTCGAATATGCTCTCCCATACATAATTGAAAGGCATTTGTTTGGGGAATAATTTACAAAGACCAGAATGCTGTATAGGTTGAGTCACTATGTCTGCAGTTTTCAGATTTGGCTTATTGTTACCTGTTAGTGATCTCAAATCAACTAAAATTCAGTTCAATAAAGCACAATTGCTTAGTTGTAATATTGTAGGGAGGGGGAGCGGGTTGTGATCTGGAATAGTGTGAGATTCTCCTTCACACGTGGCCAGTTTTGATTCCAAAAGACAATTCCAAGACATGGTTTTGTTGTGAATAGAGGTGCCCTAAGAATGAATTATAACCTATGGATAAGAAAGTATTTCACCTTTTTTTAGGGTATAACTTGCTTCTCCTTTTCTTGATCAGATGAATTTTCTAAAGAAAAATCCAAATTTTTTTGTCTCAATGAAAATATGCTATCTTTTAAATAATCCATTACATGAGTAGAAGAAATGTTAATCACAATTTCAGGGATTTTTCTCCTGCTTAACTCTCTCTGATCAGGTTACTGGAGAAAACAGCTGGATCATGTCTGCGCTCACCTTAGAAGCTATGCTCAGAACAACCTTGAATTCAGAGCACTGATTGGAGAACCTCGAATGGGAAAGGTAGGAAGGGGCTTGTGAGTAATATCTTCCTATGCAGCCTCATTAAAAGATTTTTGTGGCTGCTAGACAAACACTGGAAAAATAAATGTCTCCCTTTTCTTTATACCTTGACCTGTTTGTGTGTGTAATTTGTTTTGTCATTCCATTTTCTGCTCAGTCTTTTACTGCAGATTTTTTTCTACTTTTTTTCCTATGGCAGTTTCTATTCTTCTCTGACCTCACAGCTATAAGAGAAGTATAGAAGCCAGAAAGCCCTTGCTCAGCTGCTTTTATAGCATCCCACAGCAGGCAATCAAGAAAAAGAAGAGATCACTGACATCTATGTAGTTGGTCAGTTAAATAAGCCCTGCTAGAAATGCGATGTAATGATATGCTTGCCTCTGCTCCAGGCTGGATTACACCAGCAGGTAGCAGCAATTCTCTTTGGCTACATAGTCTACTTCTAGTATAAACTATACCAGTATTACAGGAACAGGGTATTGCTTTTCTTACTGGAGATGTAGTCTTCAGGATGTCACCAAACTGCATTAAAATGATTAAAGGGGTGATAGCAATAAGGTGGAAACTGGAGATTCTTCCTAAAGAGTCCTAGAAGATAGGGCTGCTATGACTGAGACATCATTTGGTCCCTGTCCTGAGGGAGGATCAACTCTGCCTAAACTGTTCCTGACAGATGTTTGCCTTGAAGCTTTTCAAACTCACCAACAATGGAGATTTCACAATTGCCCCAGGCAGTCCATTTCTGTACTCAATTATCCTTGCTGTTCAGCTGCAGTACAGTATTGCTTTCTTTGGCAGCCCTGCTGGGTTAAGGAGTTGCATCCCCTCACACTGCTTCCTAGGTGCTGCCAGCACAACTGCTTGTGGCAATGTCCTGTGGACTGGATCAGTGACTGACCCAGGCTAAAAATAGCTCTAGAGGGAAAAAAAGGGCATCAGTGCTAGTACAAAAGTAGGTTGGCAGTGAGCAGCTGGAAGTGGGATGCAGGCAGAAATAGGGTTGGGAACTCCTTGAACTGGCATAGCTACCGGGAAGCTTTTTTCCAGTGTCTGACCTGAGTCTCCCTTGTTACAGTTCAAGCTCACTACTTCTTAGCCTGTCCTGACTGATGTGACACACCAGTCAAAAAACGCCAGTTTTAGCACACAGAAACAACTATAGAAAAGTTCATGAATACTGGGGGTCAGATATCTAATTGTCATCTAGCAGATTACACTTTTGCGAGGTATGACACTCCATCAGATACTTTTCAGCTGAATTCTATACCCACTGAGACCTGTTGGGTTCACCAATAGGTTCAGAAGCTGTAGTAAATGTAAAAGATACCTGCTTGATGGAGATGAAGTACAGGTCCACTGCAACTTGTTTCCTTTGCTACAGGATTCAAAAAGATATGCCTGAAAAATATTAAATTGCCTAGAGTCTTCTTGGCCTTTTGTCATCCTATTGTCTTGAAACCACTGCCCCCAAAAGTAACAGAAGTGATTCAAAGTAGATGCCAAATATCTGGGTTTAATGCTGCTTTTTCAGTTTTCCTGCAGATTAGAAATATAATTAACCTTATCTCAAAATTCTCAACCTGCTGCAATAGAACCTTGTCAGCTTCATTCCTCTTCTTTATAATCCCTGTGCACTTATTTATATATAACTTCAATAGTCTTCTTGCCAGCACTATTGTCTCAATGAATGGATGTAGAAAGGCGCCCATGTTTTACTACAAACTGTGCTTCTACAGATGGGTACAACTAAACCAGCAACCAGTTCTCCTGGAGTAGGGAATCCTAAGGACACCACAGCCTTTCATGCAGCTGCAAAATCTGGGTGGAGAATGATTGAACTTTCATGAAACGTAGCATTATTACATCTTTTGGATTCATTTGGCATTTCAGTCATCCTGATATTTCCAGTTACTCAAAATACCACCTGCCCCTTGCTGAGTTAGATGGGAAGTGTTGGTACAATATCACAAGTAGGCAAAGGCCACATGTGTGATTTTGTGTATTGGCTCCTTAATAAACATCATCAGCAAGACTTATTCCTAAAGCTATTTCTGTGTACTTTTTGTAAGAGATTCTTTCCCTCTAGATTAATTCTGCTACCATCTGTGAGGATGACTATGAAGTCATTATTACATTGAACTACGCTCTTGCTATTAATAAGGTCAGTTTGGGGGACGAGGCCCGTTGTTAGGCAGCTGATTTAAAGCTGTCGCTAGACCAGCCAGTGTAACATTGATATATTTTAAATTCAGGTCTAAACAAGAAATTCTTTTGTTCAGAGGTTAACTCATCACTTCAGAGAAAGGAATCTTTTTCTTTTTCTGTTGGAGCTGGCTGAACAGGTATATTTATCTGATAAAGCCAGACTTCATGGTTATGTTGCTATCATCTTGCATTTCATTAGTTTGCTATTAATATTATCATTCTTCTTTCAGCTGATGTTGTTTGATCATTCCAGCACCCCTTAGCTCTTGATCTTAGAGCCTCCTTTTCTTCAGTCTGCATACTGTGCTCTTAAGAAACAAGCTTAGTAATTTTCAATAGTTTGGAGATAACGTTTGCCAGACCTCCTGTTAAGCGTATTCAAACACTCGAAAACCGTACCTCCAGAATTACCATGTTCCAAAACCCACCCACGTATTCATTTCCAGCTTTTCAAAGATGAAAATCTACCATTTCAAAGATCCAAAATTCAGACTGTATCGCTTGTGTAGAATCTATAAAAGCTTACCTTGCCAAGTGGTGCCTGAAAAGGTGTATCACGTCATTTCACAAGTGAGGAGTTAATCAGATCTCTCAAGCGGTAGACACACTTTCATTTGGATGAGAATCTTCATTTCATTAAGTGAGGTTGTTTCACTTTTTTCTTTTTTTAAATCAAAACAAATACCTAACACACGGTTTAGAAAAAAATGACACATTATTTTGCCTCAAAACAGAGTTCAATTACATATAATAATTTGTCTTGTGCTAATTTGAGACTGATATTAAAAGCCTATATATTTTTTCATACGCAACACCACTGTTTTGTGCTACTAGGATTATAACAGCATTACCTGATAATCTGATTAACTGCCTGCATTTGATGATTCTACAGGATATTCATACTAATAAACCAGTGAAGTTCAGCAGTCATTACCTGAATACTGTAACAGAAGTCGAAGGTGGACAGGATGGCAGTCAGAGTAGTTCTGGTAAGGTTTTTTTCTTCCTCTCCATCTTTATGATAGACCATAAATATAGTAGTCAAGAATACGGAAGTAGTGCTTGGAAGGTTAGACGCTGAGATAGGCAAACAAATATACTGGCACATTCTGCGCCTACTTAAGTTGATCTTAAGTCTCAAACTGTGGCTGAGTTGAGATTTAAGCAATGTACAGACTCTGTCAAAAGCTCATGGGAATACTTCATCCCTCGAGGACAGCTGGAGTGGCCAGTAAACTGCAGCCGCAGCTCAGCAGTGTCTTTATTATAGTGATAAAATTTTAGATGCTTTGCATATTTTTTTACAACAGGAGCTATAAATGTCAATATTATCTCTACTTTTGAGCTGTGCCAGGGACTTCAGCTTCGGCACATTTGGCAAAGATAAGAAATGATGAAATACATTAATTCTAGACCTAGTTTTCAGAGATGCTTGCATCTCCCATTGGTGTCAGTAACAGCTCAGCATTTTAGGCATCTCATATTGGACTTAGGTTTTCATTAAATCGACTAGTTGTAAAGTCAGCATTAGAATTCAGAAATTCCTATAGTATAATTTGACATACTTCAATTCACATATAAGTTTCGGCCAGTTTGTGCTTCTAATCTGAGAGTTGGCAAGTGGCAGCCACGGCACTAGGAGCTGGTTTTCTGGAGCGTCAATAATGTGACTGTGACTCCAGGCACTCTAGTAGCACCAGCTCAAAGGGTCCCCGCATGCTGCATAATTTCCTTATCAACCCTCCTGCACATTGGTAGATTATGTCTCTTAAAAATAATGGACATACGTATCTACTCAAGGTCCTCTAGTCTTGTTCTTAAGTATTCGGGAGCTAAACAGCATTGAAAAATTGTAAGGTTTTTGGTCAAAACAATTAATGAATCCGAGTCAAGCCTCTTGAATATCTGCAGCTAGTTAAAAAAAGACTCAAACCCCCCAAACTCCACATTTCATTGAATCTTCATTTCAAAATAGCAAGTTTTTAAGTCTGCCTGAGTGTAAACCTTTTGTTAAAACCAGTCTGATCTGCAAAAAATATTTCATCACTTTCTCTTGTAGAAAATTGATAAATATTGCTTTCATTTCAACACAAAATAAAATATTTTTGTGGATAAATTATTTCCAGATCTCTCCCCCAAGTTCTTGTTAGGATACTGACTTTGCTTTGAATTAACACTTGTTTCCCTTTCTGGTAGGCAAAGAAGATCATAATCTTTTCCATTCAAGAGGCAAAATAAAGAGAACAAAGTCAAGAACACTTACAGAAAAAGAAGATAAGCTCCCCGTACGTATCTTCTGCCAGTACAGGAAAAACTACCTATAAAGCAGCACTAACATGAAGGAGGGCATCCAAGGGTGAAAATAGAAAGCTTTTAACACTGATTGGGCTGGGAGGCAGGAAAGGGGACAAAAGTCCAACTTAATATAAAACCTGAAAATTGGTAGCTGGCATTTATTACAGAACTGGGAATAACCAAACATTGTTGCCACTAAGAGCTTAATTAGATTGTTGCTCACATTTTTGGACCCATTCTGTTTCACTGACAGCATTAGATCTGAAGACTGTTGCAGACTGATTTTGTTAGAGGTTTTTCTCAGAAGCAATGTCAGATGGAGGCATTATCGTCTTCCCTTGACCCTTACTACTTGGTTTGACTCCATAGGACATACCCTTGGCTGTGCTAGAACTACTGTTGGTACAGTCAGACTGTGAACTAGACAGGGGAAGATGATCTACACAGCAAGCTTTTAAGTTAACTCAGTTTTCCCATCAAGCTGTCAGCACAACTGAGGGCTACCTTAATGCAAGAAGCAAGGCTTTATTTCGACTAGAGACCAAATATCCTGGAAGCACTACCTACTAAATGGATTGTCAGTAATGGCATGGAAAATTTCAAAAAGGGAAACATGCATTAATCTAAGCTTGGATCAGTTATCCAACTCGACAGGTGAAGGAAGATACAGAGCTTTGTGATGAGTCCAGAGACAAAAATGCTTAGTCAAGTGATTGGGCTTTCAAAAGGGGAGAGGAAGGAGGTGGAAGGCTGGGAAGAAATAAAAGGAAAAGGTTTTAGGTTTTGTTGTTTCTTTGTTGTTTTAAGATTTAGTAAACTAACTTCCGTGAGGCAAAACATACTCATTTTTTAAATAAAATACTTCCACAAGTTCTGGAAGCTTCAAACTCTAATTCTATAGCAAAGAACTTGTGCCCATGTTTAATTTTACTGTGGTGAGCCGATCTTTGTACAGCCCTGGAGAGCTGCATTGATGTAAAGCTAATCATTTGCAGACACGTTTGCTGAATCAAGACCTCAATAGTGAGATATTAGTCTGGGTTATCCAACACTTGCTCAGATTCAGAAAGACATTCCCACAGAAAGCTCATGGATTAGTAATGCCGAGGCTCAGCTACGCTGCATTCATGCCACTGTGCATTTTCCACCTTCACTCAAAGGCAGAATATGGCCCACCTACTTGTATTTGCACTATGTGAAATATTACTGGCTATTTTCTGTGTTTCCACAGGCAGAATCCAGACAACTACTGGAGGAACTGGGTCCAAATGGGAAAGGAAGAATCAACTTGGTAGAACAATTGCTCAGTGAAGTAAGTTATTGCTTGCTGAAGTTTCCCTTTCCAACTCTTTGACCATTTACTGCATGAATATTAGCCTGGTACATGACTTCAACTTTATGCTTAGGAGGCAACATCGTTGCAATACAACTGACTGTCTTGAGATTGAAAGAGCGTTTTAGAGAAGAAACAGCCTATTTTACATTTATATATGTTCCCCCAAATTTCTATTTGGCCGGTGTGTAAGGCATTCTCCTCTGGGTTTGTCAAGGCCATACAGAAAGAAAAATATATTATAGTTTAGGGTCAAGTCCTCTGTATAGCTAAAGCAAGCATAACCTCTACCTTTTTGCTGTGTGGTAAGGTGCATCCTGTCTGTGGGATCTAGTTTGACTGCTCTTGTTATATACATTTACTCTGGAGACGACAAACATTTTCAGAAGAAATGTGAAGAAACAATACCACACCATTTGAACATTTCTCTATCTTGAGTATAAAGTCCATTTGCCAACTTAAATTGGCATAATATTAAAGCAAGGTGGAAGCTAAAGAATCTTTATGGCTTTTAACAGCTCACCTTCCGTCTCATGTGCATTCTAGGGAGCTGACCCAAACTGCATCGGTGACGAGGACCGACCGGCTCTCACAGTTGCTGTCCTTAACAAGCATGAAGAAGCAATCTCCCTTCTTGTGCAGAAAGGTGCTGACATTGACCAGCAGTCAGGACTGTAAGTGAGCACTGATTCTCTGCCTCGGGTCTTTTGAAGTTTTACCAAAAAAGCACTTGTGCTCCACTTTTCAAGAGAATTAACCTCCCAAGTAGCTCCTTTCAAAGCCAAATTTAAAAAAAAAACAACCTGCAACTGAGCAAAGATAATAGTATTCACAGTCCTTCTTTCAGTTGCCAGCTTTGAAGATTTCTCATAATTTCTGTTAGGAAAGCTGCTGTTCTATTCAACTCCTTCCCCCATCCACTAATATGATAAACTTAATATAATAAACCACACTAAAGCCTACCAAAAAAAAAAATCACCGTGACTCCTAGTGTATTCTACCTCCTCCCATTCATTTTCCTTAGTTTAATTTGCTAGACCACTTCTCCATGTACCAGGACAGTTTCCTTAGGTAATAAGTACATTGCTTATTCCTCCTATGCAGGCACAACAACACTGCTCTCCATGAGGCAGTTCTCCTTGGATTGGAGGGAGAGGAATGCATCCGAGTCCTGTTACGGTGAGTACTGCAGTTGGGCCTCTTGCTGTAGTCTGCTTGCACAGATCTAGTTGGCAATACTGAAGGGCCAGAGCCTGCCTGAGGCTCAGTGCTCTTCTCTCACAGTTGTGTCCCTACAGGAAGAGGCATCCGGAAATTCTCTGCATGAACATTTACCTACAAGCCACTTCACTAATTCCAGTAACTTGGAATGAATTTAAGTAGCTTAAAACAATCTGTTCTTTATTTACAGCTGCAATGCAAGCATAAAAAGGAAGAATGCAAAAGGGCAAACGGCATATGATTTGGCTGTTACAGCTGGAAATAATGAAGTTATTTCATTGTTCACAAGTAAGCTTGGACAGGGAATGTTGGACAAACTTACAAAACCCAGGAACATTGGTCTCATCAGTGTGTGATTGCACTCCACTTTTCCCCAAGATGGAGATGGAGATGGAGGTTCTTTGAGCTTGGGAGCACCTAAGCGCACGCATCCAGTTGTCTGCAGACTTCACAACCCCGTACAATCAAGTCAGGCCAACTATTTTGTACAAGATTCCCCCATTCCTTCGCAGCAGTTCAGAGCACAATTCTTCACTGTCTGCGCTCTGTTCTGCAAGATTTCTTTTCCTTTGCAAACCCGTGCAAGGAGAGGGACCAGCCAAACCTTCCAAGGCACAAGGACATTTTAAGGAGAGCTGATGAACACTGCTTAAGACAGTTTCACATCAGAGCAATAGCCCTGTTAGCTGTACTTTGATTAGCTTATTTTCCATTTTGAAGTTAAAACTGCATTCAGTGCAGCTCATTGCATTAAAGGTCAGATTCTTTTCCTCCAGAAAACTGAGTAAAATTACTTTGCTGTTTTACCTTCAACTTTTATTTATAAATGCACCAACATGAGGCAGCAGCCAACTACACGTAGAAGGATACCAGGCACACTAAGATTTGGTATAATTAGACATTATTAGCCACAATCATAAATCCTTGAAGGAGTTTTGAAACTCCTTCCCCTTTTTATTTCCAAAAGTATACAAAAGCATTGGTATATTCAGTATAAAAACGGAAGTGCCTGCCAGCTCTCGCAAGCAACACAAGTTTTTGCACCAGAGCTACCAGCATCTCCAAAATGGAAACAGCTGGGTTTAAAAAAACAAGAACAAATAAAACCACAAGTAGTAATCCTTAATTAAACCAACAGGAAGAATAGGAGAATCCCTGCAGAAAAAGATTATGTATGCAGTGCATCAAACCCCAGGTACTTCCTGGACATACTCAGATGAGTGGAGGAGAATTCAGCCTGCTTCTCACAGAGATGACCATTCTGAAAGCAGTCTCGGAAAACACGGTCATTCCATCAAATTGGCAGTACCAGTGCACACATACAAGACAGATGTCACCAGCAAGTGAGAAGCTACAGTAGCCTAGGAGACCAGATTCTCTATTTCACGACGCACGTTCTTGGCTGCATCTTCAACCTCGGTCACCTTCTGAGAAATTTCTTTTTTCTGAAAAGAATAAAAATAATACATTACTGTCTACCACTAAAGTAAGCATCATTCAGCTTCAAGGGGAAAACAGGCTATATCTCCCATAAGGCAAAGGCTGAGAACCAGGAGTCAGGAAGCAACAAACCACTTTGGCAGCACTGTGGTAAGGAACCAAGAGGCCAGCTAAACAATCGCAAGCCTAGAAACGAAATAACTCTTCCAGAGTCACAGGGGTGTGGAAGAACATCACAGTACCGACATGTACGTACAATTGCATTTTTCATTCGTTCTTTGTCCAGCTTCAGGAACTCCTGCAGTGTCAGGTTAATAGGATCTTTCTGAAGGGAAAGAAAAGCACAGCCCGCAGAGTGTTTTTTGTGTTCCTCCCTGAAAAGAGGGAAAATAATAAAAAATATAAAGAA
>NW_009205871.1:1191-9393 GCF_000690835.1 Fulmarus glacialis | reverse complement strand
TATGATTCTATGATTCTATGATTCTGTCTTGGCAAAGGACTCCAGACGCTAACAATTCGCGGTAACACTCCACCACACACATCAACAACAGAAAAAAACTTAGGATACGGGAGCAGGGGAAGGGTGAGCATAACATCAGGAGAAGGAGTAGAAGCTGAGAATTGTGTATTTAACAATTTTTAGTGTATTATTATTTTTTCTTTTCCTGTGATAATGATCTGGCTAACAATTATTAGATTTCAATTATACTAACAGTAAAATCTTTGCTTTATATGTATATGAAGTTTTCGTTCTCTTTGCCCATAAACAAGATTTTGAATGTAAAAACCTATGGAAAAAGATATCCATAAGCCTTTCTCATTCTGGCATTAAAATTATTGGGGATATTTGTACAGACCTTTTTCAGCATCTCTGTTCTTTACAAGGCACACAAGCATAGCAGAAAATCTGGGAGTGGGAGAATGACTGGATGAGTCAGGAGCACAGGAAAGAATAACTTTGTTGTTTGCAGGAGGAAGAACCAACACACACGCTGTAGAGATATTGGATAGCTATATAAAGGTTTTTCAGGGGTAATTTCACATGTACCTCTGTGCTAGAAAAGACTCAAGCAAATTCACAGCATATATTCAGTGAATTTCTTTCTGAACTGAGTTTAGCCTTATACCATGTCACTCCAGTGCCTGCACTGGAGTTACTCTTGATTTGCACTGTGGTAACTGAGATTGCAGTTTGCTCCAGTGCTTAAAGCAAACACTTAAGAGGTGAGCGTGCAGGAATAGATTCAAGTGATATCCAAAATATCATCAATGTTATGCAACTGGAAAAAGCAACAGTTAACAAGCCCAGTGAAGCAATAATAAACTGGGACTTGACATTCCTCCCTTGTCTCCAGGCTGTTGGCTTGTGTAGTACAGAGAACTAACTGTCCATTCACTGAATTTTGTCAGTCTGATTATCTTTTTTCACCTTCAGGGACTATCCAGTTTAACAAGGCCTTAGAAAATGATCATCGTTCTTTTAGCCTTCTAAAGTAATTGAAGAGACAGCTTCTAGATGGTGTAACCCCAGTGCCCTTTTATGAGATGAACATGTGGATGCTAGTGGGTCTCTGGAGTTGTTTGTTGCTCTTTTTTTCTGTAACCATATTATAACTCAAAGACCTAAGCTCCCTGAAAAATCATTACTTCATTGTTCTTTTCCGTGGCAGTAATTTTAGCGGTTCTATTATTCCCTTCAGTCTCTGTTCCTCTCTACACCTTATTGCACAAGATGGAAAGTATAAACACACAACAACACTCACTTCCCAGTCATCATCTAGCACGGAACATTTATATCTGTTAAATTACACAGTGTCTGTTCCCTGCAATTGTATTCTGAAATCTAGACCATAGACCTTATCATAAATATCCTGACAGACAAAACATTTTCCTACAGGCCCCTAGTCAGAGTGGACTTATCAGTTTCCGATTAACAGTGATTCATCCAGGGTTTCCCAAGTGATATATTTTTAATCTAACTTTGGTCTCAGTGAATATCTAGTTAACAAGTAATGTCTCCCTTGATGTTTCTGAAATAATTTATTTAATTGTATTTTTGTGCTGTTGCTTACCAGGACCTTGGCCTCTTGATTTCCTTGCTTACATTTTGTCCTGTCTTAGTTTTCTGTAGATAACTCTATTACTCGACCTTGTTTGTTATTAGGTTGTCTTAAAGACTTCAGCAATGCTTTGCTCACCAAAAGGAAATTGAGCAGTTAATAGTTAGTTAATAGATTCCCATGTTTGTGTTGTATTTTTATACATCTGCTAAATACTGCCATCTGTCCTACAGTTCATAGGATAATAGGATAGTTCAAGTTAGAAGGGACACCAGAAAATCTCTAGTCCAATTTCCTGCTCAAACCAGAGTGAACAATGATACTTTTGATGCCATACTTTCAATTATTTTTGTAACCTTCCCCTTACTTTCAATAGTGCTGCAGAATGTATTCATTGGGAGGTAAATTGTGGGTTTATAATAATGATATAACCTGTTCTTTTCAAATAGCTTATTATTTGCTTTATTGATTGTTACTGAAAACTGAGCTGATGTTTACATGAAGCTGTCTATTATATCCCCAAGGTTTCCCTTCTGACTACTAATGATCACATCATTTAAATATGTGCATTCCTTAGCCCACTCATGATCATAGAATCATAGAATCATAGAATCATAAAATCGTAGAATAGTTTGGGTTGGAAGGGACCTTTCTTATAAGCCCCCTTTCTACATTGGAAAGGCCACAAAAAGATCTCCCTGGAGCCTTCTCTTCTCCAGGCTAAACAATCCTAACTCTCAGCCTTTTTTTCATAGGAGAGATGCTCCAGCCCTATGACCATTTTTGTGGTCCTCCTCTGGACCCACTCTAACAGGTCCACATCTTTCTTGTACTGGGGACACAGAGCTGGATGCAGCACTTCAGGTGGGCTCTCACCTGAATGGAGTAGAGGGGAAGAATCATGTCGCTCAGAGTTGATTCTGGCCACGCTTCTTTTTATGCAACCCCAGATACGGTTGGCTTTGTGGGCTGCAAGCGCACATTGCCAGCTCTTGTCCAATTTTTTGTCTGCCAGTATCCACCTACCAGAGAAGTGATCAGGGACATCAATGTCTCCTTTAAGTGATAAAACTCATGCAACTTCTCTAGGACTCAGAGTGGTAACCTAGAACTCTTTGGAGCCATCTAAACATATGTGAAAGAACTGTACGGCCTTTGTCCCCTTCTCCATTGGGAAGGTCCTTCATAATAATTTGCAATCTAAGTTGTGTCAGTTCTGTGCCCTTTTGCAGATCATCCTAGAATCATTTAAATCGTGTAGTTTCAAGAAAGTGATGTTGAATGCCTTTTGGTATTTTGAGGACAAAAAAGGCCTGCAAAAGTGACTAAGCATATAACAGTGGTATTTCGCAGGAAACTTCACTAGGCAAATTGAAATTTTATGGGCAAATTCACTAGGCAAAGGTAGGGACGTGTGCCTCCAAGGAGGCACCATAGAAAAACTATGGTCATGGGTTCTGCAGGGTAACTGTGTCTCAGAAATATATCCAATTCCTTATTTTCTCTACATCCCCTTATAAACACAAAGACTGACAAGTGCTCTATTAGCAAATCTAGTGCAGGAATACACCCATATACAATGCCTAATCCATCAACCCTAAGGTCTTCCCAAGTATTTTAGGCACTATTTGGATAAGCACTGGGACTTTGGTATTTTATAGTGTTGCTGTATGTTCGAGGATCTGAAGAAAACCTTATCTCATAATCACCATCATACTATACACATTCGTTTCTGGTTGCCTGGAGTCAGCAACCAGAATAAATTATGTGCCTAAAATTGGTTGCTGGAAAAATACCTATTAGTCTTAATGTAATTTCAACCCTTCCAAAACAGGCAAGACTGGACTGAATATGAGGGAAGTCAGATAAAAAAATTAAATTATATATTTTTAGTCTATTGAAATGTGAAATTTGCATTCTGAGCTAGGTTTGTCAAAAAGAGAATGTTCAGAGGGTTGTACTCTACCCATAATTTCCACTCAATTAGCAAATCTCTGAAAAAACTTAATTTGTTTTTAAGTTTTAAATACAATGGCAATATAGAACTTGATTGATTGCTGGCATTCTAATTAGGAGACTATAACTCCGAACGTTGGGATCTCTACCAATTTCATAGCACTGATTGTATTTACGGTTGGACTCGATGATCTACCTTAAAGGTCTTTTCCAACCTAAATGATTCTATGATTCTATGATTCTATTTTAATAAATTATCTTATTGTCCAAAATGTTAATCTCTTTCCTGTGATCCACAATCGTCCTCTCCCTCCTTTCTTAATACTAACTCAATTGTTTACAAGACAACATAATATTTGGAAAGTTTTATTGTCCTTATCTTTTCCTAGTTTTACTTAGCTACTGGAAAAAAGAGAACATCATCACATGTCAGTTAATCCCCAGCGAGCTATAAATAACATTTTAGGAAAGACTGCAGTGACTAATATTTTGAAAAAGAAGTGTATTTATTCCTGATATCTTTTAGCTGAAGCAACACAAAGTAATGCCTCATAAAACTTCTAAATAAAGTTAATGATGAGTTTATAACTGATAAATGTTTAGTCTAATAACTTTAATTATATACCACTATTGGAGGGCAGCAATCTACTGCCTAGTAAATTAGTCCCTATCCTACAATTCTGCTTGTAAATTTTCCCCCTTATCATAACAGAGTATTACACAGTTATGGCAGTCTTGCTAAAGGAACTATGCCTTTCATTTGGGGAATCAGTGTTATAAAAAACAAAACAAAACAAAACTGATAGTAATTTTATATAGAAATTCTACAGGGAATATCGGAATAACTAAAAAAAGCAAAATGTGAGTAATGAAAATTATTTTAAGAGCAAGAGGTTTGTAATACACTAATGGAGTATTCTATATTTTGCTCTCTGTGCTGGGTGTGATACAGTTGTTGCATCTGTTACATTACACAGTTTTCTAGAATTAGTGACTTTGTTATGATCGTCGTACAAATTAATAATAAGTTAGTACTTATGCTGTCTCTCTCTTTACAATAAATGCTTACTCACAACAAAAAATGATGAGGTCTATCACATGTTTTTACCTGTAATGTTTTTAATGTATTACTACACGATTTTAGTGGTTTTAAGTATGTGCTCAAATAACTTTGGATTTAGGGAGTTTAACAAATTTCAGAATAACTTTTGCTAGTATATCTAGAAACCACAATCATAGACTACTCCATTAATAGTCATTGAATAAAAATCTATATTGATAAAAGGCCAGATATAATATTACATGATTATAATACTCTATTATATCCTTTACATTCATGCAAACACAATAAATATTTTGGAATAAGGTTAGTTAGGAATCTAACTATCTGTTTGCTTGCACTTTATATAATTTTACTTTCCCAGTACCACTGAATGCATGGGACCATGAATGGTCTCTAAGCAGTATGATGATGTTGTACATGTCATTTTCATTGATACTAGCTTATAATTTGAAGCCAGAAGTTATGATGTAAGATGGATATTATCTGCTATAGAGCAAGAAACTGGCTTTTACATTTTTGTATAGTCTGTGGAAGACAGTATCTTCTAACACTGAAGTGTTGCATTGCCTGCAGCTGTCTTCTCAGCAAGACAAGTAATTATTTTCTAAGATTCAGTATATTGAGCATGATAGCATCCAGTTAAAATGCTTCATTTTCTTTAATTTTGAAGTTTCAGTGAAGTTGGATTGGCTTCTTAAAGACTAGACTGATATGCTAAATGCAATAATAGAAGTTCTGAAAACTAATATTTTTCCCCCCATTCCTTCCTTTGTGAGTACTGTACATGCCTTGTAAGTTTTTCTAGTTCAGATTATACTGTAGATTCTTATTCCTGTTTTATCACATACCTTTCTTACACCTATTTTGAAATGTTATCATAAGTTTTTGTTTTCATTGCTACCAAAGGGAGTTGAGCCAGAATTTTTTTCCATCCTCCTTAAGTTTTTTGAGATTTAAAAAAAAATCTTATTTTGCATCCAGAAAAAAATCAGAAAGAGAATAAGAGATAGTCCAGAAGCCATTTGAGTATTTCATATAAGTGGTGAGGATGTTTAACAGGAAAGTGTGATAACAAAAGCTGTTTTACCTGATTCAAACTAGAGATTTGCATTTCAATGCTAATCATCCTGCAGAGGCATATTAGCCATTGATATTGAATGTTGTGGAATGGGATATGGCCATTTCCTTTGCATCAGAGCAGACAGAAACCGGATTTCCCATTTATCTTGTGGCTTCCCTAACCACTGGCTTACTGAATTGTAATGTTTTAGCTTTCCCAAAGAAATAGATGATGTTCAGAACGCTTTTAAAAATCTGTATAACAGCTCCTGTCTAAACTTTAATGTTCCTTCTTTTAGTAATGCCATCAAAAATAGAAACTACTCTGTTTTCTCACTACCTATAGAATTGTTATTGACGCTACAAAGGAACTCAGGATAAATCTGTAGAAAGATATATATTCTGTTGTAATTTGTGGTATATTGTATTCTTGTGGGAGTTTGGAATAAGAGAATTTAAGTTGATGCTGACTGAATGAGGAACTACCAAAAAGGCCAGTTAAAAAAAAAAAAAAAAATCATTGATAATACATAACCAACAGTGCTATAACCGTGTACCTCAAGCATGCATTTTCTGATGTTTCTTTTTCTCTTAATAAATTTTACTTACCAATGCATTAAAATGTGTCAAGGTTTCTCAGGAGATTAGGGTAATAGATCAGCTTTACAAAAAGTTTTAATTTGTTAAAATATGGATCACAGGTTTTGGAGACTCTTCCTTTAGAAAACTGATCATGTGCCAGGGCTGTGAGTGCATTCCCCTCAGGTGGGTCTTTGGTGGCCTGAGCTGATGGCTGGCTCAGGCACGTGCAAGTGGCAGGCTTTGTGATGCCTCAGTAGAGTTCAGCCCCTCTTCTGCTTGGGGCTTGCTTTCAAATTCAAGGTCTCACCCTTGGTTTCTGTCTGACCAATACGGCAGCTTTACCTTGAGCCTGGTCTCCCATCTCTGACCTGGCTCCCAGACTTTCCATTCTCTCTTGAGCTTGAACCTGCCCTGCACTATATGTGTGTAGGGTGAACACTGGACTCTTGGCTGCCACCGGCTGCTGCCCGCAGACTGGCCTGCTCACCTTGCTCAGCCATGGCAGGACTGTGCCCTGCTAGCCTAGTCCTTTCCCCACCTGCCCTGCTGTGTCTGCCACCCTTGGCATAGCTGTGGGGAAGTAGAAATAAGCATGCAAGTATAGAAATGAAGAGACTTATTTCTATATTTTTCTCCACCCACTTATAAAAATCCCAAACCTACATGTAGATAGAGAAACTTATAGCATCAAGAAACATGAGGAGGGGAAGAAGGTACAGTTGAACATACCATTACATAAAATACTGCTTCTATACCTGCGTAGTGTTTTTCAGCACTGGATATTAAGACAATTTACAAGTATTGATAGTCTGAACACTGGCAAAATAAGACTTCATCAAAGATGTAGTTTAGAATAAGAACTGTATTGATATTGCTTCTCCCTATTACTGTTTGCTTCCTGAGATGCATTCCTCCTAAGACTTGTACCTGTATGCATTTTAATTGGTTATAAAAAGTATGATTACATGTCTTTTGAAACAATAATGCAAACTGTGAAAACAAAACTAGCATTAAATTCTAATCAGTCATGCAACTGGTGAACAATACAAAAATTATAGTGTATTGTTAAATTTGATTTTTTTTCCATCTCTGTTAGCAGATTTTCCATCTTTTGTTGAATATTTTGTGAGCTTTTTGCTATATTCTTACATAATTTCAGCTTGCTTAATTTAATTGTAAGCAGCTTTATTTTGAAAATAGAAATGTGTTTTCAGGGTTTTCTGTTTTTAGAATAATCTTTGCAGCAATTCTATCTTACTTAATAAATAAAACTGATGCACTTTTGAAAAACAGTCATCAGCTAGGAGCTGGTTAGCTTCCACTACTGTCTTTCTATTTTATATATAAAGAGTGAAGGAGATGATATCTGTACTCTCAGACTTTCCATGAAATGATCCTGAAGATTTACTAACTCTGAGGTTTGTTGTAGGCTTCTTTAAGCATGAAACCAAGAAAATAGGTAATTCTTAGTTGTATGTTTTAATGTTAAATCCTCTTATTAGTTTAATATCCAAATGTATTTACTTGAAATTGATATTTGCATAATTAAAAATCTTAATTCAAGGAAGGAGCTGTCCAAACCATCTGACATATTGTTATTATGAGTCCTATAGGAATAATTGATACATAACACCATTCCATGTGTTGTTTAATTCAGAAGAATATTAATACTGTAATATAAATAACATTTAGAAATGCAATATCCATTTGTATTTTCAGATGAAGGTGTTATGATTCTTCTATGGAAAAGAGTAAGAGATTCAGGCATTTAAATAACAAAGCTGAACAGATGCATAATGTAATGGCATTAGAAAGTTGCCCACAAAAACTATTATTTCCTGTGCAAATTCACTATATAATAGACAGTTTTCTCTGTTACTTAATTGTTGCCCTTCTCTTTTAAACATGGTGTGGTGGTGCATTCCCTGCCCCCCCCACCCCC
>NW_009205871.1:0-1134 GCF_000690835.1 Fulmarus glacialis | reverse complement strand
ACTGAGTCTGGTGGTTGAGCGCTCCTTGACCGTATCAGAAACTCTGCATAGCTGAGGCTGGGAACCTACTGCCTGGGCCAGGTGTCAGATAGAACAACACTGGAACCTTGAATATTTTTAGTAATTACCATCTGGGACTGTGGTCAAGATGGAAATTTATGGATGACTAAAGCCAACCATCTTGCGATCCTATAAATGGTGGTCCTAAGGAGACCCTTTGAGCTCTCTGGAACCGCAGCGGGCTGCACCCTGTATCGCCCTCTGAGTGGGATGCCTCTCAGAGTTTGCAACGTCTTGAGCTGGCAATATTCGGAGGCCCGTCATCTGACAAGACCTGGGCTGAAACTCTTTACTTCTCGAGGTTCAACCCTCGCCTGTTCAGAAATGCCGAGACATTTTACGTGAATATTTCTTCACTGAAATCAAGGGGAATTTTTAGCAGGTACCTTTTGTAAATTTGTATTTATATATTTCTGTCTCTGTGTGTGAACTAATAGTAAGCATAATCTGTAATTAAGTGGTGATTGTAGTAGACTTTACTAACACTTCGTAAATATTAAATTAGTTAATGATCAAGTGTTGCTAAAACTGTGAATGAACCCTAGACTGCTGCTAAACACATATAATCCCTAAGATATAAACCCTTAGACATAACATGATTTTTCTTTATATGTTTCATCTGTGTAGTAAGTAATAGAGTGAACCTTGCCATGGAACTCTGTTAAGTCGTAAGTTTATAAATCTCTATGGGAATCGCTTTCTGCTAATACCTTTGACGATAATTCTTTGAGCAGCCTCTAAACCACTCATTCACGACACATGGTTTGGACAGTCCATGACTACATTTACTGCTTAGTTGGTAAGACAACTGACAGAAGGGGATACTGTGGATAGTTTGACTGACAGTGAAAAGCAGTGTAAGGTTAAGATGCCCATTCTTCCATATCTCTTCCTTGAGATTAGAAGTTGCTTTTTTTTTTCCTTTCTTCAGGAGAAATTACCAAATGTAAAACCTCATAGGCTGTGAAGACACTATACAAAAATGCAGAACAAAAAATCAGTTTAAATACATTTTGTCACTGTGTATTATCAGAAGACCCAGGATATAGAGAAGGCTGAGGTACTCAATGACTT
>NW_009205870.1:13601-21171 GCF_000690835.1 Fulmarus glacialis | reverse complement strand
TCCAACCTTAATGACTCTATGATTCTATATTTACTTCAAAGATTTTTTTAAAAATGCCAGTAGCCTACATGGGGCACTTATGTTGACACAAGTGCGAGGTATACTTTTCACTATACCCACTTCAAATGAATAAGCACATCAGAGTGAATAAACACAAACGGCTACTTTCTAGTAGCAGTGGAGAAAGAAAAAGGCAGGCAACTGGAGAGAATCCAATAAAAATGGAGGATGCTGAGCAGTGATGCAAGTTTGCATGCTATTATCCGAGAGGAATTCCAAATGATCGTTGAATCCAGGGGTTATACTCGGATGATCCAAACATTTGTTTCTAAATTTAAACACATTACCAAGTCTCAAACTCCTTGAGTAAGAAATGTTATCAACATATTTGCTATATACACGTATATGCTTTTGTATTTATGTTGTCTATGCTATCTAATTTTTTTCAGCTATAGCAAATAATCAAAGCAAACAAAAATATATATAACAGAGCAAATAACTTGTTAGTAAGTCCAGTCTACATAAAATGGAAAAAAAATCTGATCTTAAAATGCAAACAGTTAATGTAGTAAGACACAAAAATGAAATATCATTCCCATTGTTTTAAATGCAGTTTTCTTTGTGTCCTTCTCCAAACCATAAAAATCAGTCCTCTTTCCAAAGAACGTAACACTGCCAATCACAGATTTTAACGCACATGCCATTGACCAAGGAGAAAAATTTAATTCTTCCAATCTAAACTGCTGAATAGCATAACAGTTTACTTCTACATTGTTGTAAGACTTTCTTGTCTTCTGCAACCATTAAGATTTTCAGCTTGATCCCCAACATATGAAGTTATAAAAATGGTGCAGCTGGCACTTTCTTCTCAGGACTCTGAAAAAATGCTTTGGGATGAATATATGACAGATGTCTGTACATGATTTACAGTTTGTTTTCTGAGCTTTCTAGCGCAACATCTTTGTCAACAAGCAATATAGTAGAGAACAGAAACATCAGCTATGGAAGAAGCTATACAAATTCCATAGTCTAGGAGCAAAGTTCTTTATGACCAATGAGGTAGAAAACAGCTCAGAAAGAGATAAAATTTGAATTACAGGTTCTGTTTCAGCCAGCAGGACCAGGGGACTACGTCAGAGGATGCATTCAAGCCCAAGAAGGATATGCCAAGCGTAATATCTACAGAAGTACACTTGGATACTTCTGCTTGAATAAGCAGCTCTCAAAGTAGTTGTAGTATGGTTTTGAAGAATCCTGTAAAACTTGATTTACCCTTCCTCCCACACACCCCTGACAAAATACTAAAATCATTACTGCTTAATCAATAGCAGTCATTAACTATCTCACTCCAGTCATTAACCATCTCATGGCATCCACTGAAGCACTGCTGTCAACTATATGTATCTTAGTCAAATCCAGTTCAGTTATGATCAATAGAATTTGCCCATCTTAATTGCTTCGGCCTCCCCCTAATTAGATATATCTCTGCCTTTACAGTTGTTTATTGTTGCTGTGCTGTTAAAAAGCTAATACATCCCACTAGAAAAGTAAACTCATTTATCCTAATTAAAGTAGAACTATTAAATCAAGCTAGCATCATTATAGCTGGATCTTTAGTGTTTGCAAATCCTCTGTATTACTGAGTCTATAAACATTCAAACCACATAAACACTTTAACTGAGTAATGAGCAAAGAACAAAGATGCAAACTCTCAACTTCAACAAAAATTAATTTTCCTTTATTTTGAGAGTCCATCTGCATTCTTCTAATAAAACAAAGGGATCTACTTCACCCATACAACACAAGGATGTTCCAAAGATTGTATGCGAGCCAAAAAGACATGCCTCTTTCTCAGACTACCTTGCAAAATCTTTCCACTCTCTTTTGAACATGCTTTCCCATGTGAATTGCTTTTTTCTTATTCTTACTGGTACTGCCGGTCAACTAGACTAATAGACTTGCCATTTCCAAATTCACAGCAGACTATTAATGCAATACAGAATTTCAGCCATTTCTCCTCCCTGCCATTGTTATCTATGCCTGGTTAAAAAAACCACTAAGCTTTCTTTAAATTTATAACCTTCATAACACAAAAGGTAACGGTATTAAACCACTTACCTACAAGACAGCAACTTTAACTAGTGCGTACTTTTAAACAAAAGCCTTTTCTAGCTCTACATTTTATGGCCTCGTGAATAATGCCGGCAACTCTTATGACTCAATATTTTTGCTCATTCGGAGATAGAAATTCTTAATTAAGCAGTCAGAAACCCCCAAGCTTGTCAGATAAAACACTGAATTTAAACTAATATTTGAAAATTACAGCTGATGAGAAGTATGCCCTCCATGAAACTCCTTAATTTTCTCAAACACCTGTGCCAATCACAACTTGCCCATGTGAACTTCTGACCTTCACTAAGCCCTAGCAAAATCATAGCTGTAGATCACCTGGGGAGACTAATGGTCCTACAGGTTAGAGAATTGCAGCGTACGTTTCAGGTAGCTAATGCATCAGCTTTATGGAAGCTTGACTGAAGGAAATTTCAGCTGATAGACTTGCTATTATCAAAAGGTCAACATTTTAGGTGCAGCATCGGTAAACTGAAAACTTATTTTCCATTGCTCAAAAATTATTCACTTAGAGAGAAAACACTCTTCTCCTTGCAAACACAGAAAGTCTCTAAGGGTGAAATGTTCTGCTTTTATTCCACCAGAAGGACAAGAGAACAGTGAACATGTTGTTTAGACTCTGCCGTGTACCAATTGGCTTTGCCATGGTTGCCTGTGATCCTGAAAAACGACGGCTCTGCCAGCTCAATACTACCTACATCTCTGTCCGTTCACAGATGCTCAGCAGAAGCTACCTTAGAATAATAGTAATGACCATGAGCCTACGGGTGAGGGACATCAGGTTTCCTCCCCACGGCAAGCTACTTGGAGCAGAGACTGCAACTAGTACAGGGCTGGGCAAATTCAGTTCATGGTTTCCATACAGGGGATGAAGGTCAATGTAGACACAGTGGACAACTGCAATTACAGTGCAGAAGAGTGTGGGGCTTGGGAAGCAGAGGATCTGCAGAAGAAACAGCAAACTTTACTGGGTGCATAACTGGGCTGGTGTAACAAGATTTCCTTCAGACCCTACCTGAGCGCTCAGCTGCAACGGTGACGGCACAGCACACAACAGAGCGAGAGTGCAACCATCCACAGGTTGCCTGCACGCAACTCCACCCAGACTTCTGCAGATGGTGCATCACCCCCTCGCTGCTCCCTGCAGGCAGCAGGCTGGTGAGGGAACCAGAAGCTGCGAAATAGTTCCGCCTATGCTGAGTGAACTTGAGTGAGCAGCACCTCTTCAAAAATTATTAAACCCATTAATTTTTCTCTGGAAGAGCAAATCCTTTTAATGGCTATAGATACTATAATAACTATAAAACATGCAGAGTGAGCTGCAATGGGACGTGGGAACACCAATGGCAATAACAACTGAATATTGATGTGGCGAGCTATTGCATTTAACAGTTATTTTCTTTTGAAACTGAACGACTAATTCCAAACATCTGTGCATTATAGGGCCCAGATTATCTGATACCCAATATCGTTATCTGATACCTGAAAAATGAATCTGGTAATAACTTGTAAATTATATTCTTACAGTTTCCTAACAGGTAAATATTTCTATTATATACCTTATGAACTATGTTAATATTTAGTCTGGAATGCCAGATAACAACTCTTGGATCTTCTCCCAAGATACTACAGTTTGTTTTTTTTTATTTTTTATTTCATTATAAGTAATAACCTGAAAGCAGAGCTCAGTGGTATCAAAAGACAATCAGAAAAAATCAGTACAGCTATAAATACAGAAGGCATAGCTACACAGTGTTATGAAACATGGCTCAGAGATTCCTGAACTGGTGCTGCATTATGCTTTACAGATGCACACCTGAAGATACTAAAGTGGGCCCGGATGCAATGCAGATTCAGCACGACACAACCTCAGCTGTCACATCATTACATTCTGTAGGGTGTCATTCATTTCTACCTTGAGGCACTCTCATCCTACGGGCCAATTTCTACTCATCTTATTCATTTAAGCTAGTAGGTCAGGAGGGCAAGTGGGAACTTTCACTTAGACATAATGAAATGAGAAACGCTAGGCATCCGAAGATGTGTGGGAAAGGAGGGAAGAGAATAAAGAATATGTGGAGCTGCCCTTCAGACCAGCTCACCAAAAGTCCAGTCTTCCTAATGGTCAGAAATACTACGGTCACAAGATGCAAAGCACGGATCTCTATAAACACGGCTCTGATTCACACGTTCAAAAATTTTTCAAGGAGTTACTCTGCCCACACTATTCTACCTCTCCACAGAGCCAGGTCTCAGGTGGCATAAAGTCAGCATAAAACTACTAAACTTTGTGCTCTGGTATAAAGGCACAGCAATATACACAAGCATGCACCCAGTAATTAGCCAACACGGGGTTAATTATTATCACTATCATGCAGCATTGCATTATCATGCATTCATGCCCCCTTTTGTTTCATTTTATTTTCATTATAATCAGGTGCAACGACAGGTGTTGTCAGTGCCAGAAGTGACACTAATCCTGGGCTTCTTCCATAAACGTCTCTGGGTATGTGTGGTTATCTTCAGGGCGTATCTAGCTCGGTATGCTGCTGTTCATTGTCTTAGCTATTTATTTGCACTAGAAAGCTTTGCAATATTCATTAACGTGATGCATCATTTTACAAATGAAAATGCTAAGGGCAAAACCTAAGATGTGCATTATTGGCTGTGTGCACAGGATAATTAACATGCATATGATCTCTATGCAAATCATGTTATTGAAAATAGTGACTATTAGCATAACAAGTGCTTATTATTTATTGAGATGCAACTCAAGCAGGCATCCTGCTGGGGTCTAACGTCCTTCCTTTAAACAGCACCATCTTTTCTTTCTTCATTTACACATTCTTCTCTCCTCTTGATGATTAACAGCACAGAAAACAGGGAGACTCCCTTCTGTGCCTTTGTTTAAAGGGGGAAATCTTGTGTGTTTAATTGTCCTCAAGCATCTGATCCAATTGAAAGCTCAGCGGAGCCTCTCCTATAGTGCCACATTCCCCTCCCAGCCCCAGCATCACTGAACGGCAGGCTGCTTAAATGATCCGTTAATACACGCAACTTCACCTACATTATCTCTCTCTAACTCTTGACTGATAACAAGTTAAAAGCAGTTAGGCTTCTTTTTCTGTCTTTTTTTTTTTTAAAAAAAAGAAAGGAGTA
The DNA here is from genome assembly GCF_000690835.1 of Fulmarus glacialis. NCBI lineage: Eukaryota > Metazoa > Chordata > Aves > Procellariiformes > Procellariidae > Fulmarus > Fulmarus glacialis. The sequence goes on along the minus strand of NW_009205870.1, from coordinate 15,882 downwards.
AAATGGGAATGAAGTGGGAGAGAACAAAAGCTCAACTGTGCAAAGTCATAAACCTTTGTAATGTCACGCCACCCTTCTCCTATCGTACTTTAGATGAATTTAACCTTTTAATCATTCCAGCCATGAAATGTAACAGAAAAGCACAATTTTACTTTTTTTTCAGTAGGTCTGAGCAAAGCTCTCTTGCTGGGTCAGTTCTGTTAGCCCTGCCTGCTGAGAGGTCTGTATCACTGATGCTGGCACTGTTTCCTCGCTCCACTCCCTACCCTGCAGAAGTCATGAGGTCCCAGGGTCTCTGCAGGACTCTTTAACCTCTCCTAGCATTTCTGTAAGAGCAAAAACTTGCAAAACTGTTCCTTGCCCAGTAATTCCTTCCCCAGCCCCAGCCCTGCTGGGTTTTACACCGCATGTTTGTTCTCTCTGAGGCTACACCCTCTGCTTCAGAGATGGCCATGTTACAGTAATGAAATAATTAGCAGGGGGAATGATTTCAATTATTTACCATTTTGCCAAAATTGAGCTGTTTGGCCTGAAGTTTTCCAAGCTGCATGCCAACCTAAGGATGGACTTTGGTCTCAGTTAAAAACAGCACAACAATTCCTGAGTATCGTTAGAAAATATACATGATTTTACTATTAAGTTGTATTGATCTTCCCTGAGAAACCTTGTCTTGCAATATAAATTTTTTATTTGGTTCTGGAGGGCCCTGGAGAACAGGGACAATAAGTCAAGAAGGGAAGCCGAGACTGTATGCGGAGAATAAGTGGAAAAAAGAAAAGGAAAGGGAAAACAAATTTAAATGGAAACTCTGAAGTCAAAGACTGGGACCTGCTGCACAAAAGCAACAGAGCTGGGACAAGAAGCCTTAAGTGGGCCTGGAGAACGAAAAAATAGATGTGGGACAAATTGGAAGGGAAATATCAGAACTGCAATTGTCTGTAAATACACATTTTGATATATACTTTCATGACGGGATTTTTTTTTTCTTTTTTTATGACTCCTATTTGACTGCAGGAGACAGATCTGCCACAGAGGTGGATCACTGCTCTACCATGATGACGGCTGTTACTTGGGGAACCCCTGCCTGCTTGTCGCAGCAGATGGACTATGCACAACCTCAATTTTTGTGTTAATGCCATTTTTCATACGCAATAGAAATACAGGCCCAAATTGTTCCCTACCACTCATTCTTTCTTTGAGATCCTGAGAACTTGCAGGCCTACCTTCTAACCAAACACACCACCTTTACACCACAGTCTGACACAAAAGCAGCTTAGAAGCAGTAACTGGAACCCAGTCAGAAATTTATTTTGTTAAAAAGAGGTTTTAAGGCACTCTCTCCCCCTCTTTACTTTGGCAAGCTTCAGATAAAACTCTCAAACTGCCAGTTCTGCTACTGCTACAGCAATGTTTTAGAGATTTTTTGGAATTTTTTGACTAAATACCATTAAATACCCTGTTCGTTTATAAAAAAATGTAACTCTTCACAACACTAAGACGACTCCCTTGGCCCCTTTGTTAATTTTCATAGTTAAATCATCCAGGGGGGATGTGGGAGTTCAAGGACTTCAACATTAATTCTTTCCATCCCACTTCCGTGACCTGATAGCTCCACAATAGCCAAGAGTCCAATTAACACCTGTCAGTATCTTCCGTTGATATTATTTCCAGCAAATAATTTGGCAGGAGAGACAGAGAGAAATATTCTTAAAGAAACAACCCAGATAGAGGAGGCCAAAATGGAGATCCCTGCTCCCGTCAGGCACAGCAGAGATTTCAACTTGACTTTTTACATTAGAACCTTAATCACTGCATCACTACTCTGTAAGGGAAAAACAAGAACAAAAAACAAACCCTTATCTTCTGTTTTATCCCAGTGCAATAATGAAATGAAAATAATTTTAAACTAGCATCTCATCTCTCTGTCCTATTTCAACATTGGCAGAATGTGGCCATCTTGTTAAGGCTGAGCTGTGAAACGGTCTCACTTTGCTACCAGACACTTAACATGAACTAGTACTGATAAAGACAGCTCTAGTTCAGTGAATTCCTGTAGAATTAAGGAGTGGTCATTGGATATCTTTGTTTAGAGACTTTAATGAAGTGAACTGCACAAGGGATAATAAGATGAAAGGATAAAAATCGCTACATGTACCCCCCCCAAAAAAAGAAAAAACCCACCCCAGATTACTAGTTGGATTAATGCAAGCATTCATATTTTGCATCATAACAGGCACACCTAACGAACTACGAGGAAAGTCCTTGTCTTCAGTATTCATAA